>NC_141045.1:1187500-1192500 GCF_052040795.2 Danio rerio
TGTGTTATCACTAAGTGGTTGATGGGTGGTTGCTAGGGTGTTGCCATTTGGGTGTACATTTGTTTTAACATATTGCTGTGGTGTTGCTGGGTGGTTCCAAATGTGTTTTGAGTGGTTGCTAGTATGTTACTACTGAGTGGTTGCAAGGGGGTTCCCAGATGGTTGTACATTTGTTTTGAGTTGTTGCTATGGTTTTGCTAGGTGGTTCCTAATGTGTTTTAATTGGTTGCTAATGAGTGGTTGCTTGCTTGTTGCTATGGTGTTGCCAGATGGGTGTACATTTGTTTTAACATATTACCATGGTGTTCTTAGGTGGTTCCTAACTGTGTTTTGAGTGGTTGCTAGTGTATAACTGTTGGGTGGTTGCTGGGCTATTGCTAGGGTGTTGCCAGATTGTTGTACATTTATTTTAAAATGTTGTTATGGTGTTGCTAAGTGCTTTCAAATGTGTTTTGAGTGGTTGCTGGGGTATTATTACTAAGTGGTTGAAGAGTGGTTGCTAGGGTGTTGCCATATGGTTGTACATTTGTTTTAACATATTGCTATGGTGTTGCTGGGTGTGTTTTGAGTGGTTGCTAGTGTGTAACTATTGGATGGTTGCTGGGTTGCTTTTAGGGTGTTGCCAGATGGTTGTACTTTTGTTTTGAGATGTGGCTTTGGTGTTGCTTGGTGGTTCCAAATGTGTTTTGAGTGGTTGCTAGGGTGTTTCTACTGGGTGGTTGCTGTTAGGGTGTTGCCAGATAGTTGAACATTTGTTTTGAGATGTTGCTATGATGTTGCTAGGTGCTTACAAATGTGTTTTGAGTGGTAGTTAGGGTGTTACTACAGAGTGGTTGCTGGGTTGTTGCTAGGGTGTTGCCAGATGGTTGTACTTTTGTTTTGAGAAGTTGCTATGGTGTTGCTAGGTGATTCCAAATGTGTTTTTAGTGGTTGCTAGGGTGTTACTACTACGTGGTTGTTGGGTGGTTGCTAGGGTTTAGCCAGATAGTTGTACTTTTGTTGTGGGTTGTTGCTATAGTGTTGCTAGGTGGTTCTAAATGTTTTTGAGTGGTTGCTAGTGTGTTACTACTGAGTGGTTGCCTGGTGGTTGCTAGGGTGTTGCCAAAAGGGTGTATGTTTGTTTTGAGGTGTTGCTATGGTGTTGCTAGGTGATTCCAAATGTGTTTTGAGTGATTGCCAGTGTGTTAATACTAAGTGGTTGATGGGTGGTTGCTAGCGTGTTGCCAGATGGGTGTACATTTGTTTTAACATATGGTGTTGCTAGGTGGTTCCAAATGTGTTTTGAGTGGTTGCTAGTGTGTAACTATTAGGTGGTTGCTGGGTTGTTGCTAGGGTGTTTCCAGATTGTTGTACATTTATTTTGTGATGTTGCTATGGTGTTGCTAAGTGCTTCCAAATGTGTTTTGAGTGGTTGCTAGGGTGTTACCACTGGGTGGTTGCTAGGGTGTTGCCAAATGGTTGTACCTTTGTTTTGAGATGTTGCTATGGTGTTACTAGGTGCTTACAAATGTGTTTTGAGTGGTTGCTAGGGTGTTACTACTGAGTGGTTGCTGGGTTGTTGCTAGGGTGTTGCCAGATTATTAATGAGTCAAGATCTCAGTTTAACATCTCATCTGAAAGACGGCGCTCACTGACAGTATAGAGTCCCCTTCACTATACTGGGGCATTAGGACTCACGCAGACCACAGGTTAAGCGCCCACTGCTGGCCTCACTAATACCACTGCCAACAGCAAGCTAATGTTCCCATGTGGTCTCCCATCAAGATACTGACCAGACTCAGCCCTGCTTAGTTTTTTAAGCTTCATAAGTGTTTCTATATGCATGCTGGGATATCTTATTGGGTTGCTAGATGTTGCTGGATGGGTGCAAGGGTGTTGCTAGGTGGTTTCAAAAGAAGTTTGACATATCTAGGGTGTTGCTATGTGATTCCAAATGCAGAAAGAGTTTCAAAAGGGTTATTATACGGTTTCTAGGATATTGCTTGGTGGTTGCTAGATATTGCAAATATATTTAGTGTGGTTTCTAAGGTGATTAATTAATGGAGTAGTAATAGTTATTTTTATAGAGTGTGTGTGTGTGTGTGTGTAGACAGTGCAGCAGTGTTTGTGCGTGTATGTGTGTGTGTGGACAATGCAGCAGTGTCTGTGCGTGTATGTGTGTGCACAGTGCAGCAGTGATGTGTGTGTGTGTGTGTGTGTGTGTGTGTGTGTCCATCAGTTATTGATGTTGTGGCTGATGGGACTGAAGCTCATGAAACACAATAATGCTGTCGTCTTCACAGCACGTCATTTTCTAAAGTGCCACCAGAAAAAAAGAAATCATTCAAACACAATCTGAAGCCTTTTCCAGACAACAGCCGCCTCTCGAGACCCTTGAGCAATAACAACAGACGCACACAGAAAAAAATGCCCCAGTTTTCCCAGATTTGTGTTATTGAAAGTGAAGAAACAACAGCTCAGCACCAGATATGTGTTGTGTGTGTGGTGCTGGAACGAGTTTCTCAGATTGTTTTCACACTTTCTGACCGCACACAGCTTTGTGTTCAGCATCTGAGTCAACACAACACAAGAATATGAGTTTTAAACTGCATAATCCTCATATGAATGTCACCATATTACTGTAAATTAATGAATTAACATGCCATTTACTTTAAGCGGTGGCTTTAATAATCTTTCTGAAAATCAAGTAATGTCAGCATATTAAAGTAAATAAAATAATAAATAAAATGAACATAAAGAAATTAAAAAGCAAATAAATGAAAATTAATTTGTCAAAGAATTTAAATGGCCAATTTATATGCTCAAAACGATTTAAAAAAGGTAATAAATGCCTGATTTTAAATCTTTTTATTTAAAATGATTTTAAATAGATTTATTGCATGACACTGACCTCTAGTGGTCTGAAAACTGAGTAGCGTTTGAGTTTCATTAATAGTGAGTTTAAAATTAGGATTCATTATCTCATTATGTTGACTTTCGTCATTTTTGTCTCATATTTACTGCTATTGAACATTCTTGATTGTTTTATTCAGCTTTTGTAACTTAATAAATCTTAATTTGGACATTTTTATATAAAATGTAAACTTAACATATCAGAATTTTAATATTTAATGCTATAATTATGACTCATGACATGACCTTTTATATATTTTTGACTATTAATCTGACTCTAATGATTAAGTTTCTCACGTTAGCGTCTCATAGATTTTATGACAAGTGCAGAAAAGTGTGGGAAATGATAGATTTGCATGCAAAAAGTGAATTAAAATGTATTTTATTATTTAAAAAGCAAACATACTCATCTAAACATACTTTAAAATATACAGTGTAAACTTTATGAACGATACAAATTAAATGCTTGTTATTACAAGTAGTTGCAATCATCAGATCAGCTAATTTAATTAATTATTCACATTTGCAAATTTAAGCAATAGTATCTGGATGCAGCCTTTATGATGCAAGCTGAGATTGCATCACTCAACGGTGCAATGTCAAACACAGTGCACTCAAATGGAGCGAGTGACGTCACTGTGAGGGGTGGGGTTAGGTGAGTGCATCAAAAAGCATTGGATGCGGCCCAGATTGCACTGCACCAGGTCTGCATCCAGACCCCTCTCGATTTAAGGCATATTTTCACAATATTTTTGCAATTTATTTTCATGAGTTTTTTACTTTATTATTATTATAGAGCTCATAAAAAAAACATTACAAAAAATACTTCTCAGGTCAATGAAAAATGCACATCACTATTTACATTTTGGTAACACTTTATAATAATTTCCTCCATTTGTTTATGTTTGTTAGCATGTAATAATAATGAGATACACTTAATAATTACACAAGCTGCGGCCCAAAGACATGGGATAAAGGTGAATTCATTCATTCATTACTTTTCTTTTAGTCTCTTAGTCTCCACATCGGAATGAACCGGCAACTTATCCAGCATACGTTTTACGCAGTGGATGCCTTTCCAGTTGCAACCCATCACTGGGAAACATCCATACACTCTCATTCACACACATACACTACGTACAATTTTAAGCTTACCCAATTCACCTGTACCGCATGTACCCACGCCAACACGGGGAGAACTTGCAAACTCCACACAGAAACACCAACTGACTCAAACCAGCAACCTTCTTGCTGTGAGGCGTCAGCATTACCTACTGCGCCACCACATCGCCCTGCTATGAATTGGGTAAACTAAATTGTCTGTAGTGTGTGTGTGTGTGTGTGTGTGTGTGTGTGTGAATGAGTGTGTATTGGTGTTTCCCAGTGATGGGTTGCAGCTGGGAGGGCATCTGCTGCATAAAAAAATATGCTGGATAAGTTGGCTGTTCATTCCGCTGTGGCAAACCCAGATTAATAAAGGTAATAAATGAATGAATGAATGACTCTCAAAAGAAAGAGTCGACTCTGAATCACATTAATGAATCATTATGTTTTTGAATCTTTTGCCTGTTAGCGATCTACAAGAACACAATCAAAGTAGCTCATTTGCATATTTGCATTTGCATACTCTCTGCAATGGGTGTTTAAGACTTGACCATCTGACCAATAAGAGCAGAGTTGTCTTATGGAAGGGGGGTGGACTTACAGACCTTGAGCTCTGAATTGATTCAAACCAATCGAATGCACTGCAAAATGATTCTAATAGGCGACACGGTGGATCAGTGGTTAGCCCTGTGGCCTCATAGCAAGAAGGTCACTAGTTCGAGTCCTAGCTGGGTCAGTTGGTGTTCCTGTGTGGAGTTTGCATGTTCTCCCCGTGTTGGTGTGGGTTTCCTCCGGGTGCTCCGGTTTCCCCCACAGTCCAAACACATGCGCTATAGGGGAACTGATCAACTAAACTGGCTGTAGTGTATGAGTGTGTGTGTGAATGAGTGTGTATGGGTGTTTCCCAGAACTGGAAGGGCATCCGCTGCTTAAAACATATGCTGGAATAGTTGGCGGTTCATTCCGCTGTGATGACCCCTGATGAATAAAGGGACTTAGCCGAA
>NC_141045.1:1197500-1247500 GCF_052040795.2 Danio rerio
AAGAAAAAAGAAAAGATAACATCTGTTTTTTTTTTAGATTAGATTAGATTTGATTAGATTAGATTCAACTTTATTGTCATTACACATGTACAAGTACAATGCAGCGAAATGCAGTTTTTCTATATTCTATATTTAATACTAACAATATATATATACATATTCCTATATAAGCCTTGTTTAACAAAAAAAAAGAAGAAATTTTGACAAAATACAAATATATTTTATGTTTGTGAAGTGAAAATTTTGAAGCCAGATCTGCTAAAGTTGATATTATACTGGCAGGCAAAGTCTAACAGACATGAAACAATCCTAAAAAAAATGCAAGTTTTATGAATAGAAACTAATGTTTAAAGTGTTAAACAAAAATATATGATGCTTAATGAAGAAATAAATGTTTAAAGAATTAGTAGGTAAAAACAAAATATGACAAAATGTGTACAGTGCTCAGCATATATTACACCCCTCACCAATCTCTCTGTTAAATTGATATGTTTAATAGGAAGCTCTGCAATATTTGTGCATATAGATTAGTCAGTACTGAAGCCAAATCCGGAGCTAATCTAACAAAAGAACTTACAATAATGGTCAAAAACTAGTACAGCCAAACTTATATGCTATAAAACAATATTAAATACAAATTTAAAAAAGAGGAAAAATCAAAAGAAACAACAACAACAAAAAAATAATATTTAGTTGAATATTTTGTTGAATCTTTTTAATTTCTAAAAATGTTTGGTGACTAAAATATTATTTAAATAAATAATATTTAATTAATAACTGTTTAATAATCTGTTTTGTTCAAAATCAGCAATATATATGATCCAAATTCACTAAGAAATTGATTACAATATTCATTTTCAAAACAGGGTGTACTCAATTATGCTGAGCACTGTAAATATATATATATATATATATATATATATATATATATATATATATATATATATATATATATATATATATATATATATATATATATAATTTTGTTTTAGTTGAGTGTAGTCATTTGATTGGCTGATTGGACAGGACACTCGTAAGTCCACTAGCTAGCCTATACTGCGCCATCTGAACTGAAAAGGCGTTTTAAATCGTCTGAATGGATGTTTTTCTCTCAGGTGGAGCTCATTCAGCGATGTCTTTTTAATCTGTCGGACAAATCGCCAGATCGGCCACCTTCATCGGCCTTTAGTCACGCTCCCTGCTCTCCATTCACACTAAAGAGTTTCCACTTAAACGCCCTATTAAGGGGTCATGTGACCTCTAGCCCCGCCCACACGCCCGCTCCCGCCGCTTTATCTGCTGTCGCCTTTCAAAAGAGATGAGCTGAAAAAAAGTCTATAAAAGTCATTTCCATTGAGAGGCTGATGTCTGCGGGTCCGCTTTTAAAACTCTGCCTTTCATTAAGGAGAACAAAAAGCCCGCGAAGGAGATTCCCGCCCTCCGCTCTGCAGGAATGCGGGTATTGTGTGTTTACAGGCTGATCTCAGACCTGCGGGTTGTTGCTAGAATGGATACAGCTCTGGCCGCAGACGTTAACGATCGTTTTTTAAGATAATTTGTTAAATTACCCATTAAATTGTATTTTTTTAACGTCTACCCCAAATATGGTGTTCACACGGTACTGTGAAAAAAAGTGTATTATTGTTGTACAGTGTCACAAAAAATTATTAGGTATATCCGCAGCTGTATCTCTTTTAGATTCTCCCGTTGAGCTGATCTGGGGTCAGCGAGGGCGCGCGATTTGTCACGGGGCCGCTCACTTTCGCTGTGGGAAAGTGTCAAACGCTAAACTGTTTTCTAAACATCTGACAGAAACACAACTGACGGGTTTGTTGGCTTTTGGGGAGCGGAAAATGAGGATGAGGATGACGAGAGACGATGAAGATGTCACGGCAAGTGTTTTTTTTTTCAGGGTAAACTCTAGAAGGGAGACAGCTGCGTATACTCGTGACACTGTGCAACAATAACTAAGTTGTTTTACATTATTCTGAAGGGTAGATTTGTGGTAGACGTTAATAAAATACAATTAAGTGGGTATTTAGTCAGTTATTTAAATATATCTCGTTAACCTGCAGTCGAAGCTGTATCCCTTCTAGCAACAACCGTAAGCTCACATCAATAGCATTATTTTTGTGACACTGTACAACAATAATTTTTTTTACAGCATTGTGAAGGGTATGTTTGGGGTAGAAGTTAATAAAATATAATTAATAAGTAATTTAACAAATAACATTAAATAATTCTCGTTAACATTTTTCGACCACAGCTGTATCCCTTATAGCAACTAACCGTTTTTAACCGTTTTAACGGTTTCACAAATGTTTTTTACAACATTGACTATGTAAATTAATTAAATTATAATCAGTTAAATAGACTTAAGCATTCGTTTTGTAGTTCAAGAGAGGAAAGACCATTTAACTCAAGCAATATCAGGAGTCTATGGTTGTTCTGATGGTTGTAGTTGTAAAAGTTATGCTGTTACTAGGGCGTTGTTGTTACTAATGAGTTGCTAGAGTTGTTCTGCTTGGTTGTGAAAATTGTTATGCTGTTACTAGGGTGTTTTGGTTATTACTAGGAAGTTGCTAGGGTTGTTCTGGTTGGTTGTTATAGTTGTGAAAGTTGTTATGCTGTAACTAGGGTTTTTGTTGTTGCTAGGGAGTTGCTGTGGTTGTTCTGTTTGATTGTGAAAGTTGTTATGCTGTAACTAGGGTATTTTGGTTGTTGCTAGGGAGTTGCTAGGGTTGTTTTGGGAGGTTGTTAGAGTATAGTTGTGAACGTTTTAATGCTGTCACTAGGGCATTTTGATTGTTGCTAGGGAGTTGCTAGGGTTGTTTTGGGAGGTTGTTAGAGTATAGTCGTGAAAGTTGTAATGCTGTTACTAAGGCATTTTGGTTGTTACTAGGGAGTTGCTAGGGTTGTTTTGGGAGTTTGTCACAGTATAGTTGTGAGTATATTTTGGCTGTTGCTAGGGAGTTGCTAGTTGTGAAAGTTGTATTGCTGTTACTAGGGCATTTTGGTTGTTACTAGGGAGTTGCTAGGATTGTTCTGGGTAATTGTTATACTTGTGAAAGTTGTTATGCTGTTACTAGGGCATTTTGGTTGTTACTAGGGAGTTGCTATGGTTGTTCTGAGTGGTTGTTATAATTGTGGAAGTTGTTATGCTGTTACTAGGGCATTTTTGTTGTTACTATGGAGTTGCTAGGGTATTACTTGGTTTGTTGTATAATTTAAATTATAAATGTTTGGGCTTAGAAACAGACTTTAGGAGATTTGTAGCACAAACGGTTTTTCAGGGTAAATGAATGAGCCCAAATTCATCAAACCTTTGTAGAGCAATCAGAGGAGTGTGTGTGAGAGAGAGAGAGAGTGTGTGTTTGTGCGTGTGTGCGTGCTCATGAATAGCAGGGGAATTAGCTGTGGTCATTATGCAGTAAATTAGCTATTTGTCGAAGTGTGTGTGTGTGTGTGTGTTTGTGTGTGTGTGTGTGTGTGTGTGTGTGATATTACTAGTGAACAGAGGACTCGTGGTCATCACAGGTCCAGATCCAGAGCAGCAGGGCAGATTAACGGTGGACATTATTACTGCGGGGAAAAAACAATAGAAAATTTATATCAACACCATCATCATCATCATCATCATTAAGGAGATGTTTTTTCCTCATTTTTACTTTTGTGATATTTCAGTTTTGATGACTTCTCTGTTTATAATAGCCAAAAAGTACTTTAAACACTGAATCAAATCTAAAATAATTTATATTTTGGTCATTATTCTAAACCTAATCAGTAATACATAAATAAACTAATTAACTAACTTAATTTATAATTTCATTATAAAATTATTATATTTATATAATATATTATATATCAAATTTTTATAATATATTTTAAATAATTTTAAATAATACCTATTAATAACATGCTATAAATAAGATAAAAATAATAATTATAATAATAATTAATTAATTACATAAAAAATAACAAAAGCAAAAAAATTATATATATATATATATATATATATATATATATATATATATATATATATATATATATATATATATATGTGTGTATGTTTAAACATATATATATGTTTAAACATATATATATGTTTAAATAATAAAAACAGTTACTAACATAAATAATAAGCAATAATAAGATAAAATAACATAATAATAATAAAAAACAAAAAACATTGCATAACACATTTTAATAGTAATAAAATAAACAAATTACAATAAAAAATAAAATAAATGAAAATTACATTTATATATAATTAAAGCAGTTATACAATATACAGTTATACCATAATAAAAATAGATAAAAAATAAAAATAATAAAATAAATAAAAACAGTAATACATCAGTAAACATGGTACATTAACGTTAGAATAAATAAAAACGACCAAATAATTGCATTAAAAATAAAAATATGAAACTGTAAAAACTATTACCTCATGCATATGTGCAATAGCTAAGATCAGATAAATAGTCCAATGTATCTACTGTAAAACCCAAAAGTCCACTTTATTAAATGAAATGAGTGTAGCTAACTCAAAATTGACTGAAAGGTAATTCTACTCATTAGAAAAGAGTTTTGGACTCAGTGTTGAAGATAATGAGTTAATTAAACACCTCATTACTTCAACTTAAAGGGAGTAAGTTCACAGTACTCATATAGATTAGTTTGTTAACTCAAATGGTTTGTAGCAATCGGTTTCCTCAAACGGTTTGAGTTGCCTTAACTTATTGGGTTTTTACAGTGGTTTGAGTCCTCTTCATTTGTTGGGTTCTACTTTTCCCAAATTGCTTTGTTTACTCAAATTAAGTAAGTTCACAGCACTCATTAGAATTCAATTTTTTTTAACTTAAATTATTTGTTGCAATCGTACATATGTATTGTAACACCCTTTTTAAATTAATTAATTATTATTATTTATCTCTTTCCTTGTTTTTTGGTTCTGATTTGTTCCTTTTTTGTTAATTATTTGCCAGGCATGGGTGCGGTGGGGTATTAATAGAAATTGCAGATGGTTGCTATACTTGTCTATAACAATGTAGGCTAGATTAAGTCCAACTGTTCAGTAAAAAATTGTTCACAAAAATAAATAAATAAATCCATCAATTAAATTTGAAACAAAAAATTAATCTAAATTTGATCAACATTTGTAGCTGTTATAGTTATGCCATTATTTGGATATAGTTTTCTCTGTAACTCTCACCTGTAGCTTAAATTAAATTGCAATTATATTAATAATGCAATTATACTAATAATATTGAAATAAAACAAATACTTGGGTTAAATAAAACAAATAGTTGGGTTGAAATACCTCAACATATAACCCAACTATAGGTTATTAGAGCACCTCCCCAACTATGGGTTATTTTACCCCAATGCATTGGGTTATACATGTTTCCATTCTGGTATTCCTATTGCTACTATTACTAGTACTACTATTAATTTCATAAAGATGGCTGTGTAAATAAATAACACACAGGTTTCAAAAATATTGAAAATGCTTCCATGGTGTTTTAAAGTTCCAGACAAGCGTTTTTCTCCATGTAATATATATTTTATATAGATTTTGTATCATTAATAATAAAATTAAAAATTCAACCCAACAGGTTGAGTTATTAAATAAATAACCCAATAAAGGTTAAAAATAACCCAACAAAGCACCAAATATTTCACCAACTGGTTGAGTTATTAATAAATAACCTAATAACAGGTAAAAACAACCCAATAAAGCACCAAATATTTAACCCAACTTGTTGAGTTATTAATAAATAACCCAATAAAGGTTAAAAATAACCCAACAAAGCACCAAATATTTCACCAACTGGTTGAGTTATTAATAAATAACCTAATAACAGGTAAAAACAACCCAATAAAGCACCAAATATTTACCCAACTTGTTGAGTTATTAATAAATAATCCAATGAAGGTTAAAAATAACCCAACAAAGCACCAAATTTTTAACCAAACTTGTTGAGTTATTAATAAATAACCTAATAACGGTTAAAAACAACCTAACAAAGCACCAAATATTTACCCAACTGGTTGAGTTATTAATAAATAACCTAATAACGGTTAAAAATAACCCAACAAAGCACCAAATATTTACCCAACTGGTTGAGTTATTAATAAATAACCTAATAACGGTTAAAAATAACCCAACAAAGCACCAAATATTTACCCAACTGGTTGAGTTATTAATAAATAATCCAATGAAGGTTAAAAATAACCCAACAAAGCACCAAATATTTACCCAACTGGTTGAGTTATTAATAAATAATCCAATGAAGGTTAAAAATAACCCAACAAAGCACCAAATTTTTAAAACTCAACCAATGTTTTTTAGCGCATACAACTTGCTCCAGAAGCAAACATATTATAGGAAATACTGTGAAAAATTCCTGAATCAGTTCAAAATCATTTGGGAAATAATTGAAGGAATTGACAGGAGGCTGAAAAATTTAGATTTCAGCTGAATGTTATTATTTGCATGTAGTTTTCTCACCTGTAGCTTTAATTGAATTGCAGTTATATTTCTGCTAATATTTGTATGTATTTCTCTTACCTGCTGGAGTGTGAATCCTCTGTGTGTGCTGTCTGTTTTCTGACCCCGGACCAGTGTTTGTCCTGTAGATCTGGACTGGAGTCGACCGCAGCAGATTCTCCATCAGAAAACTCTTCCCGGAGCGTCCGAATCCAGCCGTCGTCATCATCATCTTCACCATCATCATCCTCACTGCACTCTGAAAAACACTGCACTTCATTAAGAACTCCGCGCCGGCCTCTGGTTGGTTGGACGGCTGAGGGGGCGGGGCCACTCCATTCATGATGTCACAGGCAGGTTAAATGATGGACGCTGCACACAATACACAATAGACGGAGCTTCTGCTGCTGTTTCTCACTGGTTTATTAGAATTCATTCATTTATATATGTGTGAGTCAGTGTTCGGAGACTTATTTCAGCATGGTGAACTTTAAAATTAAGGATGACAGGTGACACGGTGGCTCAGTGGTTATCACTGACGCCTTACAGCAAAAAAGATTGCTGGTTTGAGTCTCGGCTGGGTCAGTTGGTTTTTCTGTGTGGAGTTTGCATGTTCTCCCTGTGTTGGTCTGGGTTTCCTCCGGGTGCTCCGGTTTCCCCCACAGTCTAAACACATGCGCTATAGGGGAACTGATTAACTAAATTGGCCGTAGTGTATAAGTGTGTGTGTGTGTGTGTGTGTGTGTGTGTGTGTGTGTGTGTGTGTGTGTGTGTGTGTGTGTGTGTGTGTGAATGTAAGTGTTTATTGGTGTTTCTCAGTACTGGGTTGCAGCTGGAAGGGCATCCTCTGTGTAAAACATGATGTAATAGTTGGCAGTTCATTCAACTGTGGCGGAGACTAAACTGAAGGAAAAGGAATAAATAAAATATTTCAAGAAATAAAAAATAATATAACATTTAAATTAAGGATGGAAAATAATGTATTAAACAAATAAATATATTTAAATATGAATAAATGTATAGTAAAATTATGTATAATAAATAATAAAATTAAAAATTTATTAAATCTTAATTAATAAATGCAAAAATGGCATAAGTAATACGTTTAGTTTTTTTACTTAAATAAATGACTTACGATTGTAATTTGTAACTCAACATTGATATAGAATTTCTGTTTATGAAATTTTTGTTCTATGAAAGGAATTTAATTTGTGATAAATCAAAAATAATCTGTTATAATTTCTAGTAAGTGTAGTAAGTTGTTAAATACCTAGAACATATGTATAATGTAATAGAAATGATAGAAATGTAATTTAGCCATAATTAGGTTTATGTACTCAAATTATTAAGCATGCTTTTTTAATGCAGTGATGATGTTGATGTGGAGAAAAATTATTTAAATTCTGTTTAAAAATAATAATGCATTCAATTCATTTATTTGCAGTTTTGAAAATTTATTTTTAGTTTAAGTTAAATTTTTAGCATTATTAATGTTTTTCTTATTCAAATTAAATAATTAAAGTTAAATAATAAATAAATTATTTACAATTATTGATGCATTTTATCCTATTTATTCTAAATATAAAGTTTATGTTTATATAAAGTTTGCCTAATTTATGCATAAAATATTTAATTTTGTTTAATTTATTACTATATGAATCAGTGATTTTAGAATGAAATATTATTGGAACATGTCTAAAATATGCAGGGCTCAACAATATGAAGTGCCCGATGCCCCGAGGCCAGCGTGTGAGATGCTCTAGACAGGATCATTACTGGTCTGATCTGGACAATGCAGCGTTGTCACTAAAGTTTCATTTGCCTGCAACTATTAGCCAACTGCGTGCAAATACAGTCCTCGAATCGAGAAATAGTTTGTGCTTTTAAGCCTTCAAATGCTGCCTTCTCTTTGATGTTGTAAACACCATATTGCTTTTTGGTTCCTCTTATCTGTTTGGATGTTGTGAGCATGTTATTTTTTCCGTAACAACCAATAAGTGAAAAGACGGCAACATCAAATAATTATGCTAAAAGAAAACATCTTGGAAGCAGACATGTACGTGGGTACGACACGACAAAAAAAATCATGCTTTGTACAGTTTGCTGCAGTTTGGCCAGTCAGCCACTTTTTGTTTTGCAATAAAATCCCTGCACAGTTTCCATACTGCTACTTTTGTTTGCACACTCTGCTCATTATACACTTACTACATTTTTTAATATATTTAAATTCTTGATTTACAAACATTTTTGACACATTATTTAGAATATTTGGCTAATAATTAGCTATTAACTTTTCTTTTTTTTTTTGGTGGGGCCACTGAACATTCAAAATCTGAACCACTGGTCTGATCGGGCCAGTAGAAAAAACCCTTAGCGTTGAACCCTGATATCTGCTAATTATTTGATTTTAAAATATATCCAAATATGAATAGAATGTCAAATAACACGCATAAATTACAGTTAAAGTCTGAATTATTAGCCCCCCTTTGAATTTTTAAACAGAGCAAGGAAATGTTCACAGTATGTCTGACAGTATTTTTTCCTCTGGAGAAAGTCGGATTTGTTTTATTTCAGCTAGTTTTTAAATTTTTAAACACCATTTTAAGGTCAATATTATTAGCCCCTTTAAGCTATATATTTGTTGATAGTCTACAGAACAAACCATTGTTATACAATAACTTGCCTAATTCCCCTAACCTGCCTAGTTACCCTAATTACCCTAGTGAAGCCTTTACATGTCACTTTAAACTGTATAGAAGTGTCTTGAAGAATATCTAGTCTAATATTATGTGCTGTCATCATGGCAAAGAGAAAATAAATCAGTTATTAGAGATGAGTTATTAACACTATTATGATTAGAAATGTGCTGAAAACATCTGCTTTCCGTTAAACAGAAATTGGGCAAAAAAATAAACAGGGGGGCGAATAATTCTGACTTCAACTAGCAAATGTAACATAAATGATTACATTATTATTTTATTATTATTACACCTGTTATCTGGTATTTTCCTAGTGTGTGTGTGGGTGTTGAAGTGTGTGTGTGTGCTGTAAACAGGCATGTCGAGGCTCCGGGGCCAAACATCGCCTCATGCTGAGTTCACACACTCGTCCTCTTTGTCTGCGACACTCGGAGCCAAAGGCCGCATGTAATCAAATTTGCAGCGTTTTCAGTCGCGAGCCGGAATATATAATGTGTGTTAAACAGGAGCTCAAAACATGCTAACAAACACACTTTCTGCACCCAAACTGAAAAAATATATACTATAATGTGTCAGTTTTACACCCGTTCAATCTAACAAAATGTGCACACTGTATATGAGATTATATCAAATAAATAATCATATGTATTTTTTATTTTTTGAATTGTATTTTTAGATATTTTACATCTAATATGTGCATAAAGATTTTATTTTATAACCCTAAATATGTATAAAATAAAAATGTAAAATAATATACTGGCATATTAAAAATTAAGAATTTATAAAATGTATAAAATAATATTATAAGTAGCAAGCTAAAATTAAGTAATATTCAATGTTAAAAAATATGCATAAATAATATCATATAAAATAATAAATGATGTGTATTTATTTTTATATTTCTAGTTGTATTTTTAGATTTTTAACATCTAATTTGTGCATAAATATTTTATTTTGTAATCCTAAGAATGCATAAAATAAAATGTAAAATAACATACAAGCAATTATTTTATTTTATTTATTTTGTTTCATTTATTTTTTATTTTATTTATTTATTTTTATTTTTTATTTTTTTATTTTATTATTTTATTGATTTATTTTATTACTTTACTTTTTTCATTTTTCTATTTTATTTTATTTTATTAAACCCTAAATATTATTTTATTGTTAATTGTACTTTAATATATTTTACACCTAATATAAAGCTTATCTTCTTCTCTTTCTTCAGTAAAGTGTTTGTGTGTGCGTGCATGCATGTGTGTGTGTGTGTGTGTGTGTGTGTGTGTGTTTGTGGTCTCCGCATGGTTTTTCCCAAACACAGAGAATTGGCCCTTTATGAAGTGGAGTCTCTAAAACGTCAGTTCATGTGACGCATTTGAAGCTTTTATTTCTTTTAAAGGCAGTGAAAAACTGCGCGGCTCATTGAGAGTCTGTAAAGCTGCGCTGTGAAAGCTTTTCTCCGCTCCACCTCCCAAAAACACACTCAATGATTCAATTCAGACGCACAATGATAGGGCCTCCACACACACACACACACACACACACACACTCCATCATTCACACACACACACACACACACACACACACAGCAGCAAACAAACATTAAGCTCCTCTTCGCTACAAATCTGCATAAAATCTGCTTCTGTAGTTAATTAATTAAAAAATGCTGAATCGTTTTGGTGAATCGGTTCATTTGTGAAGTTTGATTCACTGAACTTCTTTTGAGTGTATAAGTGAACATGATTAAACACTATTGGACCAGTTAGACAGAGTTTAGCTGAACTAGTGTAGAGATTAACTGTAAAAATGCTGTAAAAATGTTGGGTCAAATTTGGACAAAGCTAACTATTGGGTCAAAAGTGCCATTTTAATTTAATTGAAAAATATAACAGAACCAAACATTCATAGTTGACCCAAAATTGGGTTAAACAAGCAGCATTTTTAGGGTAAATGTCTAAAACAACAAATACATATAAGTTCAGTTAAACAAGTATGAAGTCATTTTCACAGAATCTCTCAAAAGAATCATTTACTAAAATGATTCAGTTTTTCAGCTATTTACAGTAGAATAGTTTTAAAAATGTTGAATCATTTTAGTGAATCAGTTCACTTGTGAAGTTTTTGATTCATTGAACTGATTCTTTTGAGAGTATAAGTGAACACAAACTTTATTGGAAAGAGTTTAGGTGAACTAGAACAGAGATTAAATATAACATGCTGGGTTATTTTTATGCAATGTGTGGTCAAATATGGTTAAATACAACTATTTTGTTAAAAGGTGTCATTTAAATTCAATTGAAAGAATCAACATCCGTATTTGACCCAACACTCAAAAGAATCATCTTGAACCAGTTCAAATGAACCGATTACAATAGAATCAATCAAATGCTTGGTCAGCACATTGGCGGGGCCTGGGTCCTCCAAACACACACACACACACACACACACACACACACACACACACAGTCACAATCAAACATCAAGCTCCTCTCCTCTTCAAATCTGCATAGAGTCTGTAGTTTAATTTAAAAATCTGAATCATTTTAGTGAATTATTTCATTTGTGTAGTTTGATTCACTGAACAGATTAGAAAGGATTCTTTTGAGTGTATAAGTAAACTTAATTAAACACAAAGATCAAGATGGTAAAAGAGTTTAGCTGAACTAGAATAGAGATTAATGTTTGGTAAAATAAATTTAGATCCCACCTTTTAATCCAATAATTGGGTTTGTCCACATTTGATCCAGCATTTGTAGAGTTAATCTCTAATCTAAAATAGATATTTCCAAAAGTGTTTAATCATTTCCACATTCAAATCAACCGATTCACTAAAATGATTCAGCTGCATGCAAATGTTGAATCATTTCAGTGAATCTGTTTATTTGTGCAGTTTGATTCACTGAACCGATTCTTATTAGTTTGTAAGTGAACATGTTTAAACACTATTAGACTGACAATGAGTTTATCTGAACCAGCATAGAGATTAACTCTAAAAGTGCTTGGTTGTTTTAACCCAAAGTTGGGTCAAATATGGACAAAGCTAGCTATTTTGTTAAAAAGTGTCATTTATATTTTATTGAAAAATTTCATAAAACTAAACATCCATATTTGACCCAACACTGGGTTAAACAACCCAGCAATTTTAGAGTTAATCTTTAGATACTAGTTAAGGCAAACAAAGTCTCTGTTTTTCCAAAAATGTTTAATCATTTGCACATAAAGACTCAGGCGGCGCGTTTGAGTCCCGGCTGGGTCAGTTGGTGTTTCTGTGTGGAGTTTGCATGTTCTCCCCGTGTTGGCGTGGGTTTCCTCCGGGTGCTCCAGTTTCCCCCACAGTCCAAACACATGCGCTATAGGGGAACTGATCAACTAAATTGGCCAAAGTGAGTGTGAATGAGAGTGTATGGGTGTTTCCCAGTAATGGGTTGCAGCTGGAAGGCCATCTGTAGTGTAAAACACATGCTGGAATAGTTGGTGGTTCATTCCGCTGTGGCGACCCCAGATTAATAAAGGGACTAAGCCGAAAAGAAAATGAATGAATAAAGACTCAAAAGAATCATCTTAAACTTATTCAAATGAATCGATTCACTAAAATGATTCAGTAGAATTGATCAAAAGCTTGTTGTCAGTATATTTAACATTTTTATCCATCAATGATGCATTAAACTGTTCAAAGTCTCAATAAATATGCTTTTAATGTTAAGATTACATTACGTTAGAGTAATTGCGGTTGTTTTGACATTTTATTCATTAAATAAAACAAGTATCGCTGCTTTCATCATTGATAATAATCAGAAATGGTTCATAATCATATTATAATTCTGAATGATCATGACTCTGAACATAAATTACTCTTCACTATATTCTCATAACAATCTGTGATTTTATATCAAACTTTTTAGTGAAAGGGAAAAATCTCAATCCCAAACCACAGAAGAGAAACTTTACAGTCGGAAACCCGTCAGAAACACAGTGATATAGTTTAAAAACATTTATTATTTACAGCACAACAACAACAACAACCAACAGACATACAATACACTTATACATCTGAATATCTTTACAAATTACATCTGAATAGAAAATAATAATAATATTTCATCTCTATGTACAACAGTTGGAGTGCATCTCAAGTCTGAGATCAAAGAGCTGTGTGTGTGTGTGTGTGTGTGTGTGTGTGTGTTAAATCATATCTAGGGCACAATATTGTAAACAAAAATGAATAAAAATGTGAGGTACAATACCATTTGCGCTTAAAATCCACTTTAAAAAAAAAACTTGAAATGTTGGTTTTGGTAATCTGCATCTGCAATTCGAACAAAGTGACTATATTCTTAGCCACACCCCTTTTATGCATAACCACACCCCTCTTATTTGTAGACACACCTGTCTTATCCATAACCACACCCCTCTTATTTGTAGCCACGCCCCTCTTACAGTTAGATTGCTACTAGTGAATAATGCGCAAAAATAAGCCCCACCCCCCTGCTTAATATTCAGTTTCAGTTGGAAGTACGTCAACATACTGAAATAAAAGCTCAACATCTGGACTTCACATCACTCTTCAAAGTCTTTTTTCTATATTTTTATAAATATATACATAAGTTGCGCTTGCTCTCAGCACTTGTAGTGTTTCCACTTGCGTGTTGCCGTGGCAATGTGCAGGTCTTTCTTCAGCCACGGGAACAGATTAGCAATCTCAATGGATCCACCAGCACGCATTTTCCCGGTGATGAGGTATAACTGGGCACGGCCGGGTCTGACTAGCGCATGCGCACAGCGGAGGTTGATTAGCATCCAGCGCTGCAGCAGACTAGCGGTGTCGTAGGGCATTAGCGGCCCGCGCTCGATCAGCTCCACAGCGCCCTCTACTGTAAACTCCGGCTCGGAAGACGGCACACGCCGACGCATGATCTTCACCTTCACCGCTGCACACACAAACAACACACCGTCAGTACACAAACACACTCAGGCATGTGTTAAATCATATCTTTTTCTTCCCTTTTGTAGAGTTTAGATCTGAAATATTCGTAAAATTTTATAAAATATATATTTTTATTATATATTTAAAATTTTTTATTTATTATTTATTTTTCACAATAGTATTTTTGATGTTTTGCCTCTAAGATTATTAATTATAGAGAAATTAGAATATTATATCAAGCAATATATATATATATATATATATATATATATATATATATATATTTTTTTTTTTTTTTTTTTTTTTTTTTTTTAACCAATCTATATAAGAAGTACATATGTGAGATATAATTAAAGTTTAAAGTATATATATATATATATATATATATATATATATATATATATATATATATATATATATAATCTCATATATGTACTTTTTATATACATTGGTAAAAAAAAAAAAAAAAAAAATATATATATATATATATATATATATATATATATATATATATTTATATATATATATATATATATTGCTTGATATAATATTCTTGTTTCTCTCAGTTATACTTATTTATTTTAATTATACTATTAAATTTATATATTTTTAAAATTGCATATATATATATATATATATATATATATATATATATATATATATATATATATATATATATATATATATATATATATACTTTAAACTTTAATTCTACAAATTTTACTAAAGTAATAAAACTTTTGGGATATTTTTTATATTTAATTTACACATAAGATCATAATTAATAACAGTGATAATAGTATAAATAAAATATAAAATTAATAGTGCATTTATTTTAGACCTAATTATGTTTAAAAAATATAAATATGGGCATATATAAAATCATAAATGAAAAATTTCTGTTTTATTTTAAATTGTTGATTGATACACCTAAAAATATAAATATATACTGTATAAATAGCTTTATTTTCCTAAAGTGTTTCTGGTCTCTTTGAGTGGACGAGTCTCCAAAACACCAAGACAAATGAACTCATTGATATGCAAATAAGGGTGTAATTACCAAAGTCGTTGAGGCAGAGCGAGTCCAGCAGGGTTTTGAGTGACGGAGACTCCTGGACTGATGGACAGCTCTGACATGCTGGCTGAGGGAACTCTGAAAACACACACAAACGCATCACATTACATCAGTTACATTACATTTAGTTACATTACATTACATTAAATTACATTACATTTAGTTACATTAAATTTAGTTACATTACAATACATTAAATTTAGTTTTATTGTATTAGTTACATTTAGGGTTAAAAAATTGGAAATATTTAACATTGCAATATTTTGTTATTCTGCGATATCTATTGCGATAAGAATACAATTTCAGCAGATGACTCGAATATGTCTGTTTGTAAAGATACATTTATAATTTTAGATTGAGATGGATCTGTAGGGGAGTTCATCTGCATAAAACAATCATAATAAACAATCTACAAGCAAGCACAGATCAATACCATAAGAAAGATCAAAATTAAAGAAAGTGTTGTATTGTTTTTTAAGGAGTCTAACAGTATTCAGGTACTGCAATTGAATCTTTAGATATAAAATATCTTTATTTTATTAACAACTTAATCAGATTAATCATTAATAAAGTTATAAACAGAATAATTTCATTGGCCTGACTGCTTTAAAAATCCTCATGCCTCATAAACACATGCAAATGATTAATTATAATCCAGACTCAACATTGCATGTCCGGCGATGTGACTATTGTGAATGATCACACTGCGATATGGATGCTGAAATGATATATTGTGCAGCTAGTTACATTATGAAGTTATATATTAATGCATGTTTTTTCTCCAGCTCTCACCTTTGGAGAAAGCACTGATGTGTTTGGGCAGCGGCGTCAGACAGTCGTCCTGCTCCGGGAATCGCTCACAATTTAGCGATTCAGGCCAGGAGTGTCCGTGACAGGCTAGAACGGGACTGCAGCTCTCCTTTACTGCCAAACACACACTCCGGCATGGCTGGATGAACCTGAGGATACACACAAACAAACGTGAGCATGCAGCAATACAAGCAGAACAACTCCATCAACACACTGAAGATCAGTTTAATACATAAGAAATGCACTGATATGATACTAAATGCAGATTTAATGAAGGAACAACACTTTGAAAATGCTTTAAGACCCACAAAATAGATATATTTTTAGTTTTAAAGAGATATTATCATTGAAAAGGATTTTTTTCCAGGTTTATATGAACATGTCTTAGCTATCAACTTACAGATTTTCTATTCATTTCCATTCATTCAATCAGAAATTCTTCAATTATTAATTTTCATAAATTACAAACTGTTATAAACCTACACCAAATTTCTCCTCAGCACAGACAAAAAATTATGTACATTTTATGCAAGTCAAATTAATTTATTCACTTTTTAGAGTAAATTTTACTAATGCAAATAAATGTTCTGAGCAATCAAGTTACAGAGGTTCCATACATTTCAACCCAAAATTCTTAGATTATTAATTTTTATAAATTACAAACAGTTATAAAATAAATCCAAATTTCTCCTCAGCACTAACAAAAATATATGTGTATTTATAAACAAGTCAAATTAATTTATGTACTTTGCCAGTTCTATATCACAAACTACAGATTCTCCGTTCACTTCTATTGATTTAATAAAAAATTCTCAGATTTTCAATTTTTTGAAATTCCAAACAGTTATAAAATAAATCCAAATTTCTCCTCAGCACTGACAAAAAATATATGAGTGATTTTAAACAAGTCAAATTAATGTATTTACAGTCCAGACATGCTCTGAGCCATCAAGTTACAGACTCTCCGTCAATTTCCATTCATTCAATCAGAAATTCTTAGATTATTATTATTTATAAATTCCAAACAGCTACAAAATCAATCCAACTTTCTCCTTGGCACTGACAAAAATATATGTGCATTTTATACAAGTCAAATTAATTTATTTACTTTTCAGGCATGTTCTGAGCAATCAAGTTACAGATTCCCTATTTATTTAAACCGGAAATTCTTTGATTATACATTTTTATAAATTTCAAACAGTTATAAAACCACACCAAATGTATCCTCAGCACTGAAAAAAATATATGTGTAATTTTATGCCAGTCAAATTAATTTATTTACTCTTCAGAGTAAATTTATAAATGCAAATGAAGTCTTTACAAAGTCTTAGCGATCAAGTTACGGACTCTATTCATTCCATTCATTCAATAAGAAATTCTTTGATTATTATTTTTATAAATTCCAAACTGTAGTAAAACCATACCAAATTTGTCCTCAACACTGACAAAAATATATGTGTATTTTTATGCAAGTCAGTAATTTATTTATTTTGCCAGTTCTAAATCATGAGCTACACATTCTCTATTAATTTATATTCATTTATTCAGAAATTCATCAATTATTAATTTTAATAAATTCCCAACAATTTTAAAATCAATCCAAATTTCTCCTCAACACTAATAAAAATATATGTGTATTTTTCATAATATTTTAGATGTCTCAGCACGTACCTGTCGAGGCATACAGGGGCAATGAGCGAGCAGACGAAGGCCCGGGCCTGCGGGTGACAGCCGGTGTGCAGCAGGGTCCTCAAGTCGTCAGAACGAGGAGCCGCTTCCTCCAGACTGCCGTGACCCAGCAGGTTGGGTAAACGCATCTCTGAGTACGGGACATCCTGGCAGACGCTCATCTGTGGCGGGATGGGGACGCAGCGGGTGGTCTGGCCCAGGTCGAAGGCTCCGGTGTGGGCCGCGAGAGAGAAAAACAGCAGCAGACTGAATAGAGACATCACTGAAGACTGAAGACTGACTGATGCTCAGGTGAGAAAACACTGCCTTTATATACAGAAGACACACACACACACACAGGCTGACGAGCGGCTGACAACGAGCCACAGACGGGGGGAGAAGGGGACATTAGATACACTATCAAAGGGACAATTAAACACACACACACACAAATAGAGACAGTCTCTCTTTCTCACACACACACACACACACACACACACACACACACACACACACATACAGAATTCTTCACCCTCCTGTGAATTGTTTTTTCTTTCTCAGATATTTCCAAATGATTTTTTACAGATTCTGGAATTCCTCACAGTATTTCCTTCAATATTTTTTCTTCTAGAGAAAGTCTTATTTGTTTTATTAAGTAAAAAAGAATCTTCTTTGTTAAACAAAATTTGAGACAACAAATATTCAGGAAGGCTATTAATTCAGATTTCAACTGTATATATATGCATACACACACACACCCATGTACCCACGTATATATATATATAGACATGTACACATTCGTATACGCATAAATACACACTATATACAGTTGAAGTCAGAATTATTCGCCCCCCCTTTGAATTTTTTTTTCTTTCTCAATTATTTCCCAAATGATGTTGAACAGATTGAGGAAATGTTCACAGTATGTCTGATAATATTTGTTCTTCTGGAGAAAGTCTTATTTGTTTTATTTCAGCTAGAATAAAAGCAGTTATTAATTTTTTTAAACACCATTTTAAGGTCAGTATTATTCGCCCCTTTAAGCTATTTTTTTTCGATAGTCTACAGAACAAACCATCATTATACAATGCAACGCCTAGTTACCGTAATTACCTTAGTGAAGCCTTTAAATGTCACTTTAGGCTGTATAGAAGTGTCTTGAAGAATATCTAGTCTAATATTATTTACTGTCATCATGACGAAGAGAAAATAAAACAGTTATTAGAGATGAGTTATTAACACTGTTATGATTAGAAATGTGCTGAAAAAAAATCTTCTCTAATTTTGGGGAAAAAATAAACAGGGGGGCGAATAACTGACTTAAACTGTATGTATACACACACACACACACACACACACACACACAAAATGAATATATACCCATACATATACATACACATATACAGACATGTAGATACTTATATATATACAGATACATATACAATCACAGTGAGACACACACATATGTATACACACACATTTAGACACACACATATACAGTTATACACACACGTATACACTCACAGTAACACAAATATTTACACAGACACACAGATGCACTCACAGTGACGCATATATGTGTGTGTGTGTGTGTGTATATATATATGTATACCCACACACACACACACACACACACACAAAATGAATATATACCCATACATATACATACACATATACAGACATGTAGATACTTATATATATACAGATACATATACAATCACAGTGAGACACACACATATGTATACACACACATTTAGACTCACACATATACAGTTATACACACACGTATACACTCACAGTAACACAAATATTTACACAGACACACAGATGCACTCACAGTGTCGCATATATGTGTGTGTGTGTGTGTGTGTGTGTGTGTGTGTGTGTGTGTGTGTGTGTGTGTGTGTGTGTGTGTTTGTGTGTGTGTGTGTGTGTGTGTGTGTGTGTGTGTGTGTGTGTGTATATATGTATACACACACACACACATACACACATACATACAGTGCTCTGCATATATAAGTAAACCCTCACAAATATCTTTTAAATCCATGTTTAATAGGAAGCTCTACAGTATTGTATTTGTTCATGTACATTAGATTAGTCAATACTGAAGCCAAATCTGGAGCTAATCTAACAAAATAACCTAAGATAACGATCAAAAACTAGTACAGCCAAACTTATATGTTATAGAAAAATATTAAATACAAATTTAATTTTTTTTGGTTGTAATTTTTTGCAATATTTTGCTTGAATTTGATTGTATTATCTTTCAATTTCTAAATATGTTAGGTGGATAAAATATTAGTCCAAAAATTTAATATATTCACTGAGAAAAGGAGAATAATATTCGTTTTTAAAATGGTGTGTACACATTATGCTGAGCACTATATATATATATATATGTATATATATATATATATATATATATATATATATATATATATATATATATATATATATATATATATATATATATATATATATATATGACACACACAAATAAATACACACATTTTCAGTAACACACACACACACACATATATATATATATATATATATATATATATATATATATATATATATATATAAATATATATATATATTATATCAGCATATATACACATTATGCTGAGCACTATATATATATATACGCACACACTTACACAGTAACCCACACATGTTTACATACACCCACACCACACACACGTATACACTATTTCTAAGTTTATGGTAATTTATGTGTCTTGTGTTTGATATATTTGCTTATTTTGATTGTTTCAAGTCTCATTATAATAAGTGCGATATGCAGAGTGTTATTATTTTTGGCCAATTACACCCACTCAACATCAGATGGTGTGTATATGAGTGCTGGACATGAGTGAGTGTGTGTGGGCAGACGGGCGTCTCCAGCGGGTTTATTTGAGTCGTGTGCCAGCGTGTTTGATCTGAACTCTTTCACATTCATCAGACATTGAGCTGCAGTGTCTGAGACGCTCGTAAGATTATCTCACATTAGTGCTCCTGCATTTGCATTTACAGCCCACAGACACTCAGACTCTGCAGCAGACACGGCGATATTACATACAGACACACACCGACTCACTATATCAGCCCTCCTCTGACACTTCAAGCCTTTAGATTTTCCACACAATGTCTGTTTAACAGGGAAGATTTCTTCAACACATTTATAAACATTGATAGTTTTAATAATTAATTTCTAATAACATTTCATTTCTCATTTCTGGTTTATTTTCTCTTTGTCATGATGACAGCACATAATATTAGACTAGATATTCTTCAAGACACTAGTGTTCAGCTTAAAGTGACATTTAAAGGCTTCACTAGGTTACTAATTAGGCAAGTTATGATAATTAGGCAAGTCATTGTATAACAGTGGTTTGTTCTTGCAAATTTAGCTAATAGGGGCTAATAATATTGACCTTAAAATGGTGATTAAAAAATTAAAAACTGCTTTTACTCTAGCTGAAATAAAACAAATCAGACTTTCTCCAGAAGAAAAAATATTATCAGACATACTGTGAACATTTCCTGAATCTGTTCAACATCATTTGGGGAATATTTGAGAAAGAAAACATATGGAGGGCGAATAATTTTTCAACTCTTCAACAAATATGAGTACACCCCACACAAATCTCTCATTTAAATCAATATTTGCTAAAAGAAGCTTTACAATATTACATTTGAGCATATTATGTACTAATCTAACCAAATAACATGATAACGGTACAAAATGAGTGCACCTAAATTTAGGTGGGAGTTTGGAGAAAATATGAAATTAAAAATTTTAAAATGGCAAAATTCAAGAGAAATAAAAAACTTTTTTGTAGTTTGTATTTTTTCCCCAATAATTTGCCTGAATTTAAATACATTATTTTTCTAATTCTACAGATGTTGGGATGACTGAAATATTATTAAAAAAACATATTCATTAAATAATTCTGTTTTGTTCAAATGCACCAAAATATATAACCTTTTCATCTCTGAGAAATGGATAAAAATATTCATTTTCAAAATGGGGTTTACTCAATTATGCTGAGCACTGTATGTAATATTTTAGAAATGATAATAACCATGTTTTATGTTTTTCTGTACTTTTTAAAGCAGTCATTTATTAAAATAACATACTCATCAAAATTTAATGTAGTATATTTTTTTATCACTTCAGTATTTTAGTGGTGAGAGTAACGATAGGGGAAAATCTCAATATTTTTCATATATAAATCTAAATATCAGCTTTACCGTAGCAAAAGTGCACAATTTTAGACAGATAACAGATAATAATTTGTGTATATAAACATTTTATATTTTCCTTTATGCAGTGAAAAAGCAAATAACGCTGAACTAAATGCCAATATATTTATTACATATAAATATCTTTTATTAAATTTGTTGTGCTAGAAATGACAGATTTCTACACACATTATAATATTAGTGTTAATGCACATTTGGAACACTTTCCAGTAAATAAAAAATCATTAATTCCTAAAAATACAGTTTTTTTTAAACAGTGAGACTCACTACAACTAAAAATATTAACATATATTAAAGATTTAAATATTTATTTTTGTTACTTGAAAATATTTCACTATTTTAAATCATTCTTTCAGTCCAAAAAATGACACTTTAAACTAATACATTTTTGCATGCATTTTTAGCTCTCTCTCTCTCTCTCTCTCTCTCTCTCTCTCTCTCTCTCTCTCTCTCTCTCTCTTTCTGGTAAAAAAGACACTATATAGTTGTATTTTTGTGTAGATTTTCAGCTCAAGGTTTGCATGCATTTTTCAGCACATCAAGTAAACAAATAAACACAAAAAATGAGGATCAAAAATGTAAGAAAATTACTTTCCAGTCTTTTGCATGCGTTCGTCAGCTTATCCAATAAAGGCAAAAATAACAATATGATAAAAAAATAATCAGTATATCAGTATTAAAAATTAAAGAAATTACCTTTTCAGTGCAAATTTTTGCATGCATGTATTTTAGCACATCAAATGAACTAATAAACATTAAAAAAGGGATACCAATGTAAAGAAATTTACTTTCCAGTCCAAACAATTATACTTATTTTTAGCATGCCAAATAAACTAATAAAGGCAATATATATATATATAAATATATATATATATATATATATATATATATATATATATATATATATATATATATATATATATATATATATATATATATATATATATATATATAAACCCTAATATAATAAATATTATACTATTTTAATATTTTTTTCTGGGAAACAAATGACAATAATTAATTTTACTGTCTGCATTTTCTGCTCAAGGTTTGCATGCATTTTCCAGCACATCAAATAAACTAATAAATCTAAACAACGACGATAAAAACATGAAAGTACTTAACTTTACAGTCAACTCATTTTTTGCATGCATTTTTCAGCACATCAAATGAACGAATTAACATTAAAAGATGAAAAATGTATACAAATTAATACAAATATAATACAAATTTAAAGAAATTAACTATCCAGTCCAGAAAAATGACAACAGCATGAACTACTAAAGCAAAAATATTAAAATGATGAAAATAGCTATTAAATATTACACTATTTTTATCATCTTTTCGGGAAACAAATGGCATAGTAATTGTGTTTAGACTGTATTTTTGTGTGCATTTTTATCCCAGTTCAAAAAAATTACGCATTTTTTGCATGCATTTTTCAGCGCATTAAATGAACTAATAAAGGCAAAAACATTAAAATTATGGGAAAAAAACTAATACTGTTTTTAGACGGTAGTTTGGTGTGCATTTATAGCGCATCAAATTAACTAATAAACACAAAAACGAGGGTCAAAAAATGTAAGAAATTAAGTTTACAGTCCAAAAAATCACTAGTTTTTTTGCATGCATTTTTCAATGCATTAAAGTGAAGAAATTAACTTTCCAGTCCAAAAAATATTGTTTTCAGCATGTCAAATGAACTAATAAAGCCCCAAAAACATTTATGATGAAAAAAAACAAATATATATTACACAAGTTTCACCTTCCTATTAAACCTTCCTATTCCTTTGCATTTTACGCACATCAAATGAACTAATAAACCTAAAACAAGTGTAAATATGTAAAGAAATCAACTTTACAGTCCAAAATAATAATAAAAAAAAATTTAACACGTCAAATGAACTAATTAATGGCAAAATATTAAAAAGTTCTCAACACTCAAATCATCATGCATTACAAAAATAAAGAAAAATGTCTAACATTTACACAGAAACAGCAAAAAAAATCAAACATATAACTAATTCTCTCCAGGTTTGGTGTGCAGACGCTGTGCTCTTCTTGATGCTTTTCTTGAGCTCAGTCTGGTCTGCGTTTATGATTAGAGACGTGGTTCTTCGTCTAAAGTCTGGTCTGCTTTTACTGCGCCTACAGACGGTGGCTACTGAGGGCACTAACTGGGCCGTTACAGACGCGTCCATTACGGAGAACAATGGTCCGCATGCGAGCGTCAGTCTCTCTGTTATTCTTGCTAACGACTGCTGCGTTTGAGAGACGCTAATGAGCCTCGTTCAGCTCTCCGTCTGTCGGATCAAAGACTCCACACTTATTTACTCAGCTCTAAATGCTTCATCTGTAATGTGGAGCACTCTACAAATAAGGAGACATTTGAGTCTCTGAGATTAAACCCACTTTTACAAGATTTAACCCCTTTAATGAATCAGTTTTGAGTTATAACACAAGGTATCTTTAAAAAATAATAGTTGCATGCAAAATTACACACTATAAACTTGTACATTTATACACTATACACAGTTTAATTTTGTCCCAAATGGAACACTAACCTTTTTATAAATATAAATTCAGTGTTTTTATTGTTTAACCAACGTTTAACCATTAAGAAATTACACTTATGCACAATACACTTTTACACTATAAAATTATACACTACCTGATAAAAGTCTTGTCGACTATCTAAGTTTTAGGAATAACAAGTAATATCTGGACTTCTAGTTGATGATTTGGTGTCAGAAGTGTCTCTATGAAAGGTGAAGGCCTCTAGATTTTGCTGATTTGAGCTTAATAAAATCTGATCATGTCTTGATGTTGACTGATTTGATGAGGACAGTGCGCTCTGACTCTGCTCAGACTAAAGTGTCATCACTGAACCTTCAATAATGTCCAGTATAGAATATAAAGTCCTGCTGCAGTGGAGACAGAATGAATATTGTGTCTGACTCCATCATGAGCTTGGAGGACTGCATCCATACATCTCTGACATGACTCACATCACTGATTAATAAAGTCATCTGGAATGAAGAAGAAAGCCTTCAGCAGGATCCCAGAGTTCATCAAGAGTCTTTGTGTTCATCTTCAACACCTCCTCCTCCATCAGCTCAATAATGCTTATGTCTGGTGACTGGGCTGGCCAATCCTGGAGCACTCCTTGCTTTCAGGATCTTTGATGTGGAGGCTGAAGTATGAGCAGGAGCGCTATCCTGCTGGAGAATTGTCCCTCTCCTGTGGTTTGTAATGTAATGGGCAGCACAGATGTCTTGATACCTCAGGCTGTTGATGTTGCTGATCTCTCGCACACCCCCATACTGAATAAACCCCAAACCATGACTTCTCCTTCACCAAACTTGACTGATTTCTATGACAATCTTGGTCTATGTTGGTTCCAGTAGGTCTTCTGCAGTATTGCTGATGATCGGGATGCAGTTTGGGGATTTAAGAGACTCTGAACATGGCATGGTTGTTGCTGCCAGACGGGCTGCTCTGAGTATTTCAGAAACTGCTGATCTACTGGGATTTTCACGCACAACCATCTCTAGGGTTTACAGAGAATGCTCCGACAAAGAGGAAATATCCAGTGAGCGGCAGTTCTGTGGGCGCAAATGCCTTGTTGATGGTCAGAGGAGACTGGCCAGACTGGTTCCAGCAACAGTAACTCAAATAAGCACTCGTTACAACCGAGCTCTGCAGAAGAGCATCTCTGAACACACAACACGTCCAACCTTGAGGCGGATGGGCTACAGCAGCAGAAGAGCACACCGGGTGCCGCTCCTGTCAGCTAAGAACAGGAAACTGAGGCTACAATTCACACAGACTCACCAAAACTGGACAATAGAAGATTGGAGAAACGTTGCTGCTCTGATGAGTCTCCATTTCTGCTGACACATTCAGATGCTCGGCTCACAATTTGGCCTCAACAACATGAAAGCATGGATCATCCTGCCTTGTATCAGCGGTTCAGGCTGGTGGTGGTGGTGTAATGGTGTGGGGGAGATTTTCTTTGGCTCCATTAGTACCAATTGAGCATCAACGCCACAGCCTACCTGAGTATTGCTGCTGACCATGTCCATCCCTTTATGAGCACAGTGTCTCCATCTTCTGATGGCTACTTCCAGCAGGATAACGCAGCATGTCGTAAAGCTCAATCATCTCAGACTGCTGAACATGACGATGAGTACTCAAATGGCCTCCACAGTCACCAGAGCTCAATCCAAGAGAGCAGCTTTGGGATGTGGTGGAACGGGAGATTGGCATCATGGATGTGCAGCCGACAAATCTGCAGCAGCTGTGTGATGCTATCATGACAACATGGAGCAAAATCTCTGAGGAAGATTTCCAGTAGCTTGTTGAATCTCTGCCAGCAAGGATTAAAGCAATTCTGAAGGCAAAAGGGGTCCGACCCAGTACTAGTAAGGTGTACCTAATAAAGTGGCCGGTGAGTGTATATTAATATTTTTCTGTTTCACTCTATATTTAGATTTAATGAATTCAATTAAGTCAAGAATCAAGGAGCCTTTCTGATAGAAACAACATCTGTCGGAGAAGCTCCTTGATACTGACTTATTTAGGAAAATGAGTTGTGTTTGAATTGCTTTTATTTTCATATTTGTATATTTTGCCTTTGTATTTAATTATTTGTATGTATTAGTATGTATATGTTTGTATCCATATCAGTTTTAGTGAATTTAATAGTTTCCAAAAGGCAATTTGCAACATATACAGTGTTTTAACACAGATAATAATTTTAATAATAAAACATAAATGTTGTATGGCGCCTTTAAAAGTAGTTTTCTCTAAGTGATTCACAACAAAGTTGACAAAAACACATGTTTTAAAAAATAATAATGAATGAATAAAACAAATAGAGGTCAAACAATACAACTTCAGATGTTGTGATATAGTATCTGACCAGCAGAGGGCAACAGCACACAACTATAATCTGCTGTGCTGTGTGTGTCCAGCAGAGGGCGCTACAGAGCTAATAATAGCACTACAAGACTGAGAACTGTTTACATTGTGTAAGTCACCAGCAGAGGGCGCTGTAGATCCAATGAACACACCAGACAAGAGCAGGGGTTCCCAAACTTTTCAGCCCAAAAGCGACCCCCAAAATAACAATGTCAGTGACTCGCGACCTCCATTTCTCAAGGTGGTTATTCTGTAAATATATAAACGTTGCAGACAAAACTATAGGCAAATAAAAACATGAGCATATTGACAACACAAAACTGCAACAGTCTATTAACCAGATCATGTTTTTTATGGTCAATTATTAATTTGATTACATTTTAATATAAAAATTAAAGGCTGATGGCTAATTTAATTTGCATGTTGTTGTTTCTTTAATGCAACTATTAACCTTCTTCTGTGGGTTATGGTAAAATATGGTCATTCTAACAGTTTAATAAGATTTATTTGAGTTTTGGAAATCACCAAGCGACCCCAACTTTGAGAATCACTGGACAAGAGGACTGTGTTTATACTGTGTGTCAGCAGCAGAGGGCGCTGTTGAGTTATTTTATTCTTTATTTTGTGAATTTAGCTTCAAGCTTGAGGTTTAAATAGCTCCGCTGGCATGTTTGAAGAAGGAAATATTCATTTTAGCATTTGGTTCTGTCAGCATCTGTTGCCATATGCTAAAGTAAATGTGACTGTATGACTGGCGGGAATAATAATTAAATCAAAAGCATACACATTAATGTGTTATTTTATAACAGGCTGTCGGTGGGGTCTTAAAAAGTCTTGTTTTTAGGCCTTAAATGTCTTAAATTTACTGCAATATAATATTAAATCATTTTAAACGGGTCTTTTTTATTAAACAAAAAGATTTAGCAAGTTTTTTTTATTAATTCTATTCACCAATATGGTTTATCTTCCTTACACTGTCTGAAATAAAGGTACGTGAGCTGTCACTGGGGTGGTGCCTTTTCAAAAGGAGCACATTTGTACTTGAAGTTCCCATATTGGTACCTTAAAAGTATATATTAGTACCTAAACATTGAAAGAGGAACACTTTTGTACTTTTTATGTACTAATATGTGCCCTTGAGGTATTAATATGGACATTTTATAATCAAATGTGTACCTTTTGAAAAGGTGCCACCCTAGTGACAGCACGTGTACCTGTATTTCTGAGAGTGTACATTAACATTTTACATTTAATCATTTAGCAGACGCTTTTATCCAAAGCGACTTACAAATGAGGACAAGGAAGCACTTTACACAACTAAGAGCAACAATGAATAAGTGCTATAGGCAAGTTTCAGGTCTGTAAAGTCTAAGAAGGGAAGTATTAGTAGTATTAGTATTTTATTTTATTTTTTATTTTTTGTACAGTTAGTGTGATATTCAGAGAGGCAATTGCAGATTAGGAAGTGAAGTGGAGACTAAATAGTTGAGTTTTTGTCGTTTCTTGAAAGTAGCGAGTGACTCTGCTGTTCTGATGGAGTTAGGGAGTTCATTCCACCAACTGGGCAGATTGAGCGTGAGCGTTCACGAAAGTGATTTCTTCCCTCTTTGGGATGGAACCACGAGGCGACGTTCATTCACAGAACGCAAGTTTCTGGAGGGCACATACATCTGCAGAAGCGAGAGCAGATAAGAAGGAGCAAGGCCAGAAGTCACTTTGTAAGCAAACATCAGAGCTTTGAATTTGATGCGAGCAGCAACTGGCAGCCAGTGCAAACGGATGAGCAGCGGAGTGACATGTGCTCTTTTAGGTTCATTAAAGACCACTTGTGCTGCTGTGTTCTGAAGCAGTTGAAGAGGTTTGATAGAGTTAGCTGGGAGCCCGGCTAGTAGAGAGTTGCAGTAATCCAGTCTGGAGAGAACAAGAGCTTGAACAAGGAGTTGAGCTGCATGTTCAGATAAGAAGGGTCGGATCTTTCTGATGTTATAGAGTGCGAATCTGCACGATCGAGCAGTTCTAGAAATGTGGTCAGAGAAGTTTAGTTGGTCATTAACATTAACATTTGTTTAAAAGTTCATTCATTAATTTTCTTTTCGGCTTAGTCCTTTTATTAATCTGGGGTCGCCACAGCAGAATGAACCGCCAACTTTGTTTTAAAAGTTCATTCATTCACTTTCCTGTTGGCTTAGTCCCTTTATTAAACCGGGGTCGCCACAGTGGAATGAACCGCCAACTTATCCAGCAGGTTTTTAAGCAGCGGATGCCCTCCTAGCCGCAACCCATCACTGGGAAACATCCACACACACACACTCATTCACACACATACATTATGGCCAATTTAGCCTACTCAATTCCCCTACAGCGCATGTGTTTGGACTGTGGGGGAAACTGGAGCACTCGGAGGAAACCCACGGTAACACGGGGAGAACATGCAAACTCCACACAGAAACACCAAGCCGGCACTCGAACCAGCGACCTTTTTGCTGTTCTTGTTTCTACTGCGCCACTGTGTCGCCAGTTTAAAAGTTGAATACGTTTATTTTATTATAGTTTTTACGTGTATCGTTTCAACTAGAGCAGGAGTTCCTGAACTTTTCAGCCGGCGACCCCTCGAATAACAATGGCAGTGACTCACGAGCCCCAAATTCCTCTGAGGGGGTTATAAATGTACAAATGTTGCACACAAATCAGTAGGACTATATAAATACAAGCATAGTGACAACACAAACAAGTGCAAGAGTCTAACAACCATATCATATGTACAGTCTTTTATTCACTTGTTTACTTTAATATTAATCTGGGCGACGCAGTGGTGCAGTAGGTAGTGCTGTCGCTAAATGGTACATTTAGTTGAGGCTAAATGTATTAAATTAAAAAGGCTGACACAGAGCGTGTAACGTTTCGAGCCACGTTACAATGAAGATCCGGGTGGCTCGAAACGTTACAGCTCTGTGTCCGCCTTTTTAATTTAATACGTTTGTATTTTTGGAGCCTTTGGTGTTGCCGCCTTTGATTAACATTTAATAGTACTGTGTTTGTACCATACACCTGATGCATTCTCAGAAAAAATGGTACAATGTTGTACCAAAGAAGGTGCAAACCCTTGTCACTGGGGCAGAACCTTTATATGGAACAGAATTGTACCTTAAGACAAAGAAACAAATTTGTGCCATTGCAGTTTGCACCTTTAAGAACATGATTTATACCATGGGAAACCAAAATGTACCTTCATCAAAGATACACATGTTTTACCAGTTGTTCTGTATTATTGCATTATAGAACTGAATAATTATTGTTTATGAGTTTCTTTAAACACATGCTTTTAAATGATGATTCATGTTTTAATATGGAATTTTTTCATAAATCACTTTGCCTTTCCAGTAATACTTATTTTCATAAATATTGTAATAAAGAAGGAGTTGTCCAACACTTATGTACACTCTCAGAAATAAAGGTACAGGAGCTGTCTCTGGGGCAGTACCTTTTCTAAAGATACATATTAGTACCCAAATGTACCTCTGAAGTACCGTTATGGACCCTTCAGGTACTAATATGTACCGTTTGAAAAGGTACCGCCCCAGTGACAGCTCCTGTACCTTTATTTCTGAGAGTGTACCTTTTCATAAGAACAATTCTGTACCTTCATTTGAGTTGTACCATAAAAGCTACAGAACAGTATCATAAGAGGTCTTTTCTCTACTATATAAGGTACAACTTTTACAAAGGTACAAAACTGGCCCTCAAGGAACATTATTTGTACCACCGTGTACCTTTTTTTCTGAGAGTGTGGAGAAACACATCCAAGAAGAAAAGTACAACCAAAACACTAATAACTTCCCAAATTGTACCATGGTAATACCACATTTGGCGGCTAACTGTAGTATATCAATACTCGTTTCAGATGAAGTCCTTCAGTATTGCTTTTGACTGTAATACATTTTTCCAGAGGTTAATGTTATATGGTATTTATGTACTGTATATCATATAAAAACACCGATTTAAAATTCAATTATTTTCCTTCGGCTTAGTCCCTTATTTATCAGGGGTCACCACAGCAGAATGAACCGCCGATTATTCACGTATTGTTTATCCTGTTACAGAATTATACATTTAATTAAACGTTTTGGATTGATTAATTTGTTCTCCGAGTGTTATTTTCAGTACACACAGTTACAGTACACACAGTCAGTCGCGCGCACTCACGCACGCGCCTCCCGTGCGCATGCGCAGATCCCGCCTGCAGCTCGGTCCGTGGCGGCTGCTGCTGTTTCTGTCCGCGGCACCGAGAATCTCCGTGTTTTTCCGCCGTGATCTCGCCCGCCGCCGTTTATGCGACCGCGCCCGAGCTCCGGGGCCGGTCTGCTCGGTCCGCACTCCCGGTAAGGGCTCGTCTGTGCTCGTCCGCGGGCGTTATGCGCTCAGATGAGGCCTACAGGCTGAAACCGAGCCGCTCTTCCTCATCCGCTCCTCCTCCTCCTCTTCACCGTGATGGCCGATGATCAACAACAACCGCCCGGTGCTCCCGGTGCGTCCCTGCAGAGCCCCGAGGCCACGGCGCTGCAGTACAACAAGATCAAGAATTCCATCTGGTACGATAGTCCGATCTCAAAACACACACATACACAAACACTAGCAGGTACCGTGTGATTTGCGTGCTTGGGGTGTGTGTGTGTTTGTGTGTGTGTGATTGTTTACTCTGCATGTCTGATGTCAGCAGGCCTGGGTCTGATTTCTAACAGCGCTGCATGGTTTCTGTGATGTATTTGTTGTTTGCATGACGTCTGATTTCGGTGCATGGCTTTTGTGATGTCACTGCATGTGCATGCTGATTGCTAATTTGTATGTCTGATTTCGGTTGCACACACCGGAATGGTTTGCGTGCACGCAGTGTGTGATTGTTTACTCTGCATGTCTGATGTAAGCTAGACTGCAGGCCAGGGTCTGATTTCTAACAGTGCTGCATGATTTCTGTGATGCATTCGTTGTTTGCATGACGTCAGATTTCAGTGCATGGCCTTCATGATGTCACTGCATGTGCATTCTGATCGTTAATTTCATGTTTGATTTCGGTTGCACACACACTGCTCCTGGACCGTGTGATTTACGTGCATGCCGTGTGTGTGATTGTTTACTCTGCATGTCTGATGTCAGCTGGAGTGCAGGCCTGGGTCTGATTTGTAACAGGACTGCATCGGATGCATGATTACTGTGATGCATCTGTTGTTTGCATTACATCTGATTTGAGTGCATGAATTCTGTCATGTCATTCTAATTGCTAGTTTCATGCATGATTTTATTGCATGTCTGATTTTCTGATGTCATTGCATTAATTGTTAGCATGGGATATCTTATTACAGTGCATGTTTGATTTCTGTTTAGATGCTTGATTCTTTTTCATGTGTTTGCTTTTATTGAATGATTTCTAAATCATTGCATGATTTTAATATCATTTCCATGATTTCGTTTGATGTCTGATGTATGAAACCATTGCACTGCAATGCACTGCATGGCATGTCTGATTTCAATGCATGTTTGATTTCTGCATTAGATGCATGATTGTTATTGTTTAATTTATTGCATGTTTTTAATTCATGGCATGATCCTAATATAATTTGCATGATTTCATGGTATGTCTGATTTTTCTTGTCATTGCATTGATGTTTGATATCATTGCATGGCATTTGTTGTCAGTATACAATATCTGATTTCAGTGCTTTTTAAAATTCTGTATGAATACAAAACAACTGCATAATTCATAAAGATATGTTTACTTCTATTGCATGATTTCTAATTCATTTTATGATTTTTTTAACTAGTATTTGCATGCATGATTTGGTTGCATGGAGATAATTTCTGTGTTTTTATGTCATTGATGTTTTGCATGGCATAATTTTTTATTTGAAAATGTATTTATTTTTTATAAGTTGCGTGATTTAAAAAAAAAAGTGATGTATGATTTCATTGCATGCGTTTCTATTTTCTGATAGCGTTGCATTGGATGTAATGCTTATTATTTTATTGGATGGATTTTCTGACTCTGTTTTCAAATGCATGTTGCATGATTTGTATGTAACTCTGTCTGATTTTAATTGAATTTGGATGCGTGATGGTCAGTGATTCCAAGGGGATGATTTCTGATGTTATCACGTGGCATGTCTGATTTTAAATGTGTTATGAATGTCTGACTTCATCCTTTGTTTCATATATATATATATATATATATATATATATTTTTTTATGTTGGAGGGTGATTTTACTGCATGGCATTTGTCTTTGATTCATGCAACAAATCATGTCTGATGTCTGATAATATGATTTGAGATGTATGATTTCAATGAATGATGTCTGATTTTGTACAAACTGTCTGATTTCAAATGCATATTAACTGTCTGACTTTTCAATATGCACAGGATATGAGATTTCAGTGCATGTGATTATGTCTGATATTTATGTTGCTAAAATTATTGCTGCGATGTCTGATTTCAGAAGCATGTGTTTTGATTTCAGTGCATCTGATTTCTAATTTGATCAAGTTCTGGATGTCTGATTTTTTAAAGTTAAATTCATTGATTGATTTCAGTGCATAAGGGATGTCTGATTTCACTCCATAGATTGTATATTTTCATTGTATAATTAGGTGTTATGTCTGATTTCAGTTCCAGTAGATACGTGATTTCACTGAATGCAGATGATGTCTGATTTTCTATTATTGCATGGCATATTTGATTTCCAATCATGATTTTAGTGCATGTGATTAAATCTAGTTTATAATTTCACCACATGGCGATGGTGTTTTATTGCTCTTATTTTAATATGTGAATGCATGACATATCTGCTTACAGATGCATGTGATATGATTTCAGCACATGTCTAATTTCTAATATCTGTTGATTGTCTGATTTGATTTTCAGTTGCTGTAATGACATTAGAAACTCCATACAATAAACCAAACAGCAATGACATCAGACAAAACTATCTGAAGTTAAATATCGCATGCAGCCAAATCATGGAATGAAATCAGACATCCTCTATACACTAAAATCAGACTCGCCATTTAGTGCAATCACACATCTCCCTCATGCAGTGAAATCAGACATCTGAATACAAAAAAATTACAAATTTGACACAATCACATGTACTGACTGACATCTGTTTTGGCATGCATTTGAAATCATATGTCAGACATCGTTGATGATGTTATGATGTCATTGCATTAGCATGTCTGAATCTGATGCCATTGCATTAGCATGTCTGATTTACCGTGTTTAATTTCTGATGTGCTAATATAATAGCATGTTTGATTTCTGATGTCATTGCTGTTGCATGTGTGATTTCTAATGTCATTGCATTAGGATGTCTGATTTAGCTTGTCTGATTTCTGTGTTATTTAGTGTGTCTGATTTATAATGTGCTTTTAGCATCTGATTTCTGATGTTTTTGCAGTAGTGTCTTATTCTGTCATTTCATAAGCATGTCTGAATCTGATGTTATTGCATTAGCATGCCTGATTTAGCCTGTCTGATTTTGATGTGCTAATAGAATGTCTGATTTAACATGCCTGATGTAAAATGCCTGATTTCTAATGTGCTAATAGCATGTCTGATTTCGGATGTGCTAATAGAATGTCTGATTTCTGATGTCATTGCATCAGCATGTCTGATTTTTGATGTGCGAATATCATGTCTGATTTAGCATGTTTAATTTCTGATGTGTGAAAATCTTGTCTGATTTAGCATGTCTGATTTCCGATGTACTAATAGCATGTGCTAATAGCTTGGCTGATTTAGCATGTTTAATTTCAGATGTCATTACATTTGCCAGTCTGAATCTGATGTCATTGCATTAGCATGTCTGATTTAGCATGTTTAATTTCTGATATGCGAATATCATGTCTGATTTAACATGTCTGATTTCTGATGTGCTAATAGCATGTCTGATTTCTGATTTGCTAATTGCATGTCTGATTTCTGATGTACTAATAGCACGTCTGATTTCTGATGTACTAATAGCATGTCTGATTTAGCATGTCTAATTTCAGATGTCATTACATTTGCCAGTCTGAATCTGATGTCATGCATTAGCATGTCTGATTTAGCATGTTTAATTTCTGATGTGCGAATATCATGTCTGATTTAGCATGTCTGATTTCTGATGTGCTAATAGCATGTCTGATTTCTGATGTGCTGATAGCATGTCTGATTTAGCATGAATAATTTCTGATGTGCGAATATCATGTCTGATTTAACATGTCTGATTTCTGATGTGCTAATAGCATGTCTGATTTCTGATGTGCTAATAGCATGTCTGATTTAGCATGTTTAATTTCTGATGTGCGAATATCATGTCTGATTGAACATGTCTGATTTCTAATGTGCTAATAGCATGTCTGATTTCTGATGTGCTAATAGCATGTCTGATTTAGCATGTTTAATTTCTGATGTGCGAATATCATGTCTGATTGAACATGTCTGATTTCCATTGTGCTAATATCATGTCTGATTTCTGATGTGCTAATTGGATGTCTGATTTAGCATGTGGAATTTCAGACGTCATTACTTTTGTTGGTCTGAATCTGATGTCATTGCATTAGCATGTCTGATTTAGCATGTCTGATAGCTGGTGTCATTGCTTTAGTATGTCTGATTTAGCATGTTTGACTTCTGATGTGCTAATAGTATGTCTGATTTCCGATGTCATTGCATTGGCATGTCTGATTTCTAATGTGCTAATAGCATGATGTCTGATTTCTGATGTCATTAGCCATGGGTTCTCTGTGATTGCATGCATGAATTCAATGCTGTTCCTCAAACCCCTAATAAAGTCTGTTCTTCTTCTTTACAGCAAATCTGTACAATCAAAAGTGGAGAGTATATTGGTGAGTTTCTCATCTCTTCATTATGTTTTCTTTAGCAGACGGTGTGCTTGTTTATAATGCAGATGCACTGAATATTAAAGTTGCAGTGTTGCTTGATGAGCATACAGTTCTAATAGATGGAAGAATTATATATATTATCTATAGGTGCATGCAACTGTTCACTGATTATTGGTGTTTTATTATAGAGCTTTTTAATACAAACAAAACACGCTACATGAAAGATATCTACATTCATTTTATGACTTCATGACTGATCATGACCGTTTCCTCACAGCAAGAAGGTCGCTAGTTCGAGTCCCGGCTGGGTCAGTGTGTGTTTCTGTGTGGAGTTTGCATGTTCTCCCTGTGTTGGCGTGGGTTTCCTCCGGGTGCTCCGGTTTCCCCCACAGTCCAAACACGTGCGCTATAGGGGACCTGATCAACTAAATTGGTCGTTGTGTGTGTGTGCGTGTGTGTGTGTTCTTGAGTGAGTGCATGGGTGTTTCCCAGTACTGGGTTGCAGCTGGATGGGCATCCGCTGTGTAAAACATCTTGGAATAGTTGGCGGTTCATTCCGCTGCAGCAACCCCTGATGAATAAGGGACTAAGCCGAAGGAAAATGAATGAATGAAACGCACAGTTAAAGCACCTGTTGCTGCTGTACAGCCAATCAGACTTGATAAGGGCTCCATCAGATGTGATATTGTATCATCAGTAACTGCATTGATTAATAAAGCAGAAGGACTGATATTGGCAGCAGTAAGCAGATGCGTTTATAAGCTCTTCTTGTCTATTTTATTGGCTGTTGATCCTCTCCCCATTCATGAGTGCCGTTTCTCCTAGCAACACACAGTCCAATAGAATAAGGCGCAGTGAGAGGAATTCATTCTCTCCAGCCAATGGGAATGCCTGGTGGGCGGTGCTAAGTGTCAGCGTGTTTACTGTCAGGGTTTACATGGCAACCAGAGGAGAGCAGAGCTGGTGTGCATTTCTGCTGAGGGCACTCAGAAGACAGCACATGAGCAGATCTGCTGTAATGCAGACTTTTATCATGGCATTTAGGTTTGAAATTGAGACATATTAAAACAAAATCAATTTCATTTTCTGATTATTTTTATAACAAAATTAGTTTAAAAATACATCATATTTTGAGTTTTTTAAGGTAAAGTTACTGATTAATTTAATATAAGGTAAATTGATTCATTAAATAAAAAAATATTGAATAAAATAAAGTGTCATATTTTACTTCTTTTGAATGTTATTGTGCATAATCAGAATTTAATTTATTTAGTTATATTAATTTTGAGCTGTAAATAAAAATTACTGCCAAAAAATCATGTTTTTTTATTTATAAGAAATATTCATCATAATAAAACATGAAGTTTCATGGAAAAGTAGGTTGCAGGTTGCATCTTTTTTTTTTTTTTGCATTTTATTTTCATTTAAAATGGGTTAATTGTGTAATATTAATTAATTGTGACTTTACTTTGCTTCATAATACCCAGATTATGCATTTTCAAATTTTTATTTGCATAAAAAGTTGTAAATTCTAAAGTTGCAACAGAAATGTTGATCATTTGTAGAATTAAAAACCAAATCTTGTCTTTCTGTTACACGTTTTACACACAATTATACATGTCTACTGTACAAAATGCTTGAAATGCTGTAATTATTCTTCAGGAAAGTCTTGTATGGGTAAAATAACTCAATATGTTTCACAATCTATATTGAAAACACCATATTAATAATGCATGCAAATATTAAGTACACTATTTACAATTAATCACAATACAGTGCACCTATAATGTATATTTATAAATTCAATCAGTTTAATCCATTTTGGAATAAGGTTGTAACATATACAAATGTAAAAAAGGTGAAGTGCTATCAATACTTTCCGGATGCACTGTATATACCTGATGTTTAACACATTTACTGTATTTTTTACCTCTGCATTACTGTATTGTTTAATGCTAAACTTATGACTCCAAATATATTTGTGTTGTTCCTGCATACAGCAAGATGTGGAGAAGTTTACAGATATCGAAAAGCTCTACCTCTACCTTAAGTTGCCTTCTGGTCCCAGTGGTGGCAATGACAAAAGGTACAAATCAGTTACTATATATATGCTAATTATTAATTTCCATATCCCCCTCCCCTCCTTTTATGATTTGAATACATCACAAGTCATGATTCTGTGCTTTTGCGATATCAAACGCACTCACAGCATATATATGTCTGATGTTTATGACCCACTCATGTTTGCGTTCAGTGAAACATGAATATCTGCTGATTTTTCTTGCGTTTATTGTGGCGTTGAGCTAATCATTTCACCATTTGCATAGATTTTTTGTGTAAATTATGACATTGCAGTACCAGGCTTCTTATGTTTCATCATTTGTTTCCCCTTATCTGTCCATCATGTCAACCCCTCTTCCCCAACATGATGTCCAATAGAACTGAGAATCAGAGGGGCTCTGCAAGTCCTGCATTATGGTACTACAACTTTAACTATATTAACGGGAAAACATTTATACAGGACTAAGAAACGTACACACAGTGGGCCTCATTCATGAAACATACGGAAATGTGTGGGAAGCAGTTCTGTGTGATACAGATCCAACCGGAAACTCTGTAAATCAATTCGCAAACATCAGATTTTACTATTAACTCATTCGTAAATGGGGATCGATTTCACGCTAATTTACTCATTCAAATTTGATACGTTTATGTTAATGAATTCAAGTCGTTTGTAAATCAGGAATGATTTCACACCAATTAACTAATTTAAATTTGATACATTACTGCTAATGAATTCCAGTCATTCGTAAACAAGGAACGATTTCACGCTAATATACTGTAACATGCTAATGAATTCAAGTCGTTCGTAAATAAGGAATGATTTCACACCAATTAACTAATTTAAATTTGATACATTACTGCTAATGAATTTCAGTCATTCGTAAATGTGGAACGATTTCACACTAGTTTACTAATTCAAATTTAATTTATTTATGCTAATGAATTCCAGTCATTCGTAAACAAGGAACGATTTCACGCTAATATACTAATTTAAATTTCATACGTTTATGCTAATAAATTCTAGTCATTCGTAAATAAGGAACGATTTCACGTTAATTTACATATTCAAATTTGATTTGTTTATGCTGATGAATTGCAGTCATTCGTAAATGAGGAACGATTTCACGCGAATTTACTAATTCAAGTTTGATACATTTATGCTAATTACTTCCAGTCATTCGTAAATAAGGAACGACTTCACGCTAATTTACTAATTCAAGTTTGAAAAGTTTATGCTAATGAATTCCAGTCGATTGTAAATAAGGAACGATTTTGTGCTAATTTACTAATTAAAATTTGATATGTTTATGTTAATGAATTCCAGTTGTTTGTAAATAAGGAACGATTTCACGCTAATTTACTGATTTAGATTTGATACGTTTATGCTAATGAACGAATTCCAGTCATTCGTAAACAAGGAACGATTGCACGTTAATTCAGTAATTCAGATTTCATAATTAAATGTTATGCTAATAAATGAGTTTCCATCATTCGTAAATAAGGAACGATTGCACGCTAATTTACTAATTCAAATTTAATACATTTATGCAAATGAATGAATTCTAGTCATATGTAAATAAGCCAAATTTGCACTGATTCAGATTTGATACTTAATTGTTTATGCTAATAAGTAAATTCCACTCATTTGTAGATGAGGTACGATTGCGTGCTAATTCACTAATTCAGATTTTTATACTTCGCTAATTCATTTTTGATACTTAAACATTTTTGCTAATAGATGAATCCCAGTCATTCGAAAATAAGGCATGATTGCACGCTAATTCAGTTTTGATACCTTAACATTTATGCTAATGAATGAATTCTAGTCATTCCTAAATAAGGCAAGCTTGCACGTTAATTTAAACGTTTATGCTAATGAATGAATTTCAGTCACTCGTAAATAAGGTAGGATTGCATTCTAATTCAATGATTCAGATTTGATACTTCCCTAATTAAATAAATTTGATACTCAAACGTTTACTCATGATTGAATTCCAGTCATTAGTAAACAAGGCACGATTGTGTGCTAATACACTAATTTAGATTTGAAACTTTGCTAATTCAGATTTGAAAACGTTTATGCTAATGAATAAATCTGAGTCATTCGTAAATAAGATGTGACTTCAGGCTCATTTACATTAGAATAAGCCCCGCCTATAAATTGCTAAATAGTAAATAGATTCGTAATACAGATCTTACTAAAATCTCTTCTCAAGATTCATAAATTCGTTAACAAATTTGACAGTTAAACATTAATGTTAATGAATTCCTGTAATTCGGAAATAAGGCATGAGTGCGCACTCTTTCACATTAGATAATTCGCACATATAAATTACAACTACGTAAGTTTTGTAACCAGGAACGCAGTGGAATATACTTGACTCCTTTCCAAGATAAGGTTCCAATATATATATCATAAATGTAGTCAAAAGTTATATGCCTAACAATAAACATACAATAACGACTTCATACTAATTTCGGAAATAAGGCATGAGTGCACTCTCTTTCACATTAGCATAATTCGCACATATAAATTACAACTACATAAGTTACGTGTCCAGGAACGCAGTGGAATATACTTGACTGCTTTCCAAGACAACGTTCCAATATATATGTATATCATAAATGTAGTCAAAAGTGATTTGCCTAACATTAAACATTCAATAACGACTTCATACTAATTTCAAATTAGAAAAATTTATGTTAATGACTTCCAGTCATTCGTAAATAAGGAACAATTTCGCGCTAATAATATACATGCATTACAAAATAAACATTCAATAAGGTGTCCACTGATGCATCTTCTATAAATATCCAGCAGGTGGTGCCCGAGTATGCTTTTGGTGGGAATTATGTTGCTAATAAATGAATTACTAGTGTCTTATGAAGAATATTACTAGATACTGCAAGTCATCTCCTTTGTTGTACAGTCATCGTACCTTTGTTGTACAGTCATCGTACAAGTACTGTACCACGTACTTTACGACAAACGTACTGTTCGATACAAGTACTGTACTTTTAGACAGAATTATCCAAATTTGCAGTTATCCAACCTCAGCTTAATGAAATCCATTTACACAGATTTGCATGTGGTCGGCATCAGGTGCAAATTTGCTTATTTAACAACTTACATTTTAAAAAATACGAACACTTTCTTGAGAACCGAAAATTAACATCAAAACAGCTTTACGAACAATTTAGAGAAATCTTCGCTCTGCTCATGTTTCATGAATGAGGCCCATTGTCTGGTGCACCAACATCACTAGTTCAGGCCTTTCTTTTTCTCTGCTTTCCAAATAGTGACCAGAATTCCATGTCGTCCAGTCGGACTCAACAAATGTACGCGTTTAACTGGATCCGAAATCATCTGGAAGAGCACCCGGAAACCTCACTGCCAAAACAAGAGGTGTACGATGAATACAAGTGAGTGCTTGGACACGGCTCTGAAACACAACGGGCAGAAATTGAGTTGCTTGTACTCATCGGTTGTTTTCATGCTGTGTTGCAGGAGTTATTGCGACAATCTGGGCTACCATCCTTTAAGCGCAGCTGATTTTGGAAAGATCATGAAAAACGTTTTTCCGAATATGAAGGCACGGCGTTTGGGCATGAGGGGGAAATCAAAATATCCTTTTCTGTGGTCAATTCTGACACATTTACATATGCAAATGTTTGTATGCATTGTTCAAATGTCATAAGATGTGTTTTTGTCCTTTACAATGCATCACATACTGCTACAGTGGGCTGAGGAAAAAAGCATTTGTGCACATGCCGTCGCTCCCTAACCTGGACTTACACAAATCAGGGGATGGGGTCAGTGTTCTGCTCCTGCTGAATCAAAAACAAGAGATTTCTATCAGTTTTCAGTGTTGTTATTACATTTGTACACTATGCATTATTGATAAGAAGATCCCCGTCTTATCTCTTTGCACTTCTTTAGTGTGAATTGTTGGAGTCGGCAGGACAGTCTCCTAGTGCGGAGGATGAGATGCGCTCTGCAGCCTGCGGTCTGGTTTGCGAATGGGCTCAGAAGGTTTTGAGCCGCCAGTTTGACAGTGTGGAGGAACTGGCACGCTTTCTTCTCAACAGTCATTATATAGGCACTAAGTCCATGGCAGCTCTTACTGTTATGACTGGAACCCCAACAGGCAAGTGTAAAAAATTACCTACATCAGGGGTGCCCAAACCTATTGCTGGAGCACAGATTTGCTCCTGTCCTAAATACACACAGCATAAAACAAATACAAATATTACAAATGTAAGCTTTAGTTGAGCAGCTTACAGTGAGGCTCAATCGTCAGCGATGCTTGCTCCTATTTGTGTCATCAATCTGGCAACCTGCGAGTTCGTCGAGTGGTCAGATGAGTGACCGGGTGAAAAAACCTGTTCAATATTTTGTCAGTCCTGCATACTGCACCCTTTAAGATAGTTATCAAGCTCTCAATAGAAAGTTCTAGGCTTATAAGTAGGCAAAGTACAAATTTGAATGGTGTCGGACCTTCAGGAGTAGAATTGGGCACCCTTGACCTACTTTATGTACGATTAGACTGAACAACAGATTTTTCCGAAGTCTATGTTAATTTTTTTTTAATATGTTTGATAAATAATGACAGGTATGAAAACCCCAACGCCAGCTTCTGCTTTTGTGCCAACTGCTGAAGCCAACTCATTCCAGCCCCAAGTGAAGACCCTTCCTTCACCTTCTGTCGACGCCAAACAGCAGCTGCAGCGGAAGATCCAGAAGAAACAGCAGGAGCAGAAACTCACTTCTCCATTGCCCATGGATGCCCAGGCCAGAAGGGCAGAGGCGGGTACACCTGTACCTGGATCTAGCTTGACTTCTTCAAGTCCTGCACTGCTGTCCCCTCAACCAACCATAGGAATTGTTGTCGCTGCTGTTCCGAGTCCTATCACGGTAAGGAGATTCTGGTTTGAAAACCCTGCTTTAATATGTAATATAATATACTAAATGTACTGCTTTAAATTTAACCTTGATGGATGGACAATTGTTTGAACTAGTGTTTTGTTTTGTAGGTTCAGAGAAACCGTCAACTGATGACCTCCCCAAGTCCTGTTGGAGCAGCGGAAGGAAAAGTTGTTCCCGTTAACTTCCAGGTCGTGACACAACCTGTTAAGCAGTCCCCGAAAACACCCCAGAATATCCCTGCCAGCCCAGTTGGTGACCGGTTGGCCAGACACCGATATGCCCAGATTTTACCTAAACCTTCTGCCACAAGCGCCATTGCACTCCGTTCGCCCCCAACACTCCTCATCACCAACAGCCCAATTAAGACAGTGATGCCCACGCCCCATGTAAGTTCTGTAAATGTGGTCAAGATGACTGCAATATCACTTGCACCTAATAGCAGTAGTACTACTACCCCGTTACGACCTGCCTCAACCGGAATCAGTAGTACAGCCTCCCTGGAAGAATCTAACCAAGCTCAGAATGGGGCGTCTGTCATGTCATCTGGACTTGGGAAAGCTGGGCGTCTTTCTTCAAACCCAACCATATCAGCACCCACCGCTACCAGTGAGGTGAAAGTAACATTTGAAGCTGTGAATGACTCGGCTACCGCTGCTGATAAACAAAGCACTGCATCAGGGGCAAGTACAGGACTAAAGAACGAAAGAGCCACTAAATTCAGGGCTTCCAGTGAACCTTCTCTTCTTATTAAGGCGTCCCCTGTGCCTGAGAGAGTGACAAGGGCCAAGAGTGACTCTACAGCCCCTTCAAGTACAATCATGGGGGCTCTTGCCCCAAGCAGCAATAATAACAACAACGATCAACAGGAAAGTACTTTGTATTTAACTGTTACTAGCCAGAATGTAGACGCCGAATTGTCATCCATTTGTGCGGTGGCAACTGCAAGCACTTCTAAAGATGCTGTGCTTGGTTCAAAAAGCCCTCGAAAACGCTCTGCATCTGTTTTGGAAACCCATACAATCCCAGTTAAAAGAGTATTCATTTCCCAGCAGCCATTGGATGTTAGCAGTAATGCCAAGCCTGGTCTTGTAATAGCAGCTAAAAGGATCCAGAGACCTGGCACCCCGGCAAGACCAGAGAGCGCTCCATGCAAAGTCACACTTAAACATAGTAGCTCTCTTCCGACTCAAATCTTGGCTCTCTCTGATACTCCCATTGGAGTTCTGGACACCTCTCAGACTGTTAATGCTCAGAGCACTACGCAGATGGAGAATGACGTTGCTGATATTAGCTCGGACGAAATGGCTTCTGGTAATAGCACAGTTTTACTCCAGCAAATCCCAAGCCACCAACAAATAAGCAGTGCCGTTTCTCAGGAGGTATCTGCGGTAAGCGAGCTGAAGAGCTCACTGCAGGACTACTCGCAACAGATTCAAGCAGAACACAAGCAGATCGCAGCTAACCCATTGCCAATGATGACCCAAGCATCTGAGACCTCCAGTCAGCTCACCCTTCAGCAGGACATTGTTGATTTTGCAGGATCCCAAGCTAGCATTGACTATTTCCCCTTCAATGATGATGATATGACCCAGGATAGTATTGTTGAAGAGCTTGTACAGATGGAGGAACAGATGAAGTTGAATAGCAGCTTGCAGTCCTACCTAAATTGTGTGGATATATCCATACAAGGTCAAGCCACAGTTGGCCAAGGAGCGATTCTGTCACCCCATCAGACAAATACACAGTTCTATCATTCCTCTCACAGTAGCACCACGCCAGTCCACACACCAACTCCGACACCTACACCAACACCTACTCCTACTCCAACTCCTACCTCCGAAATGCTACCAGGGGGTCATAGCTTGACCAGAGAAAGCCCTTGTTCCCGAATGGCAACTGTTACACCAGTGGACAGCATCTTAGGTGGGCGCCATACACCTATCAGCACTCCACTGTCAAACTGCAGCAGCAGCGTTCCTCCAAGCCCCATTGAATGTCGCAATCCATTTGCATTTACCCCTATCAACTCCAGTATAACTGGCTATCATGATGGTAGCGTTGTATCCAGCAGTCCAGTGAAACCCATGCAGAGGCCAATGGCCACCCACCCAGATAAAGCCAAGCTGGAGTGGATTAACAACAGGTACAACAGCACTGCAGGGTCTCCTGTTATCTCCACCAACTCCACTATTGGCATTCTGCCCAGTTACCAAGACCTGGTTGAGGACCACTTTCGCAAACCACACGCCTTTGCCATTCCAGGCCAAACCCTCCAGTCTCAGTCAAGGCATCAGGATGGAAACTTGGGAAGGCTGGCAACTGTTTCTCCCGTGCAACAAGGACAGCAAACCACCATTAGTAGCAAGCAGGAAAGTTTTGCAGTCCCAGCTCCATTAGACAATAAAGGGGCAGGAAGCACAACTGCATCTGGAGGTGGAACATTCCGGTGTCGCAGCGTTAGCCCGGCAGTTCGCCAGCGCAACCTTAGTGGCACCACTGCACAAACAGTCACCACCGCCCCACGGTCTGTTGTTTCTCCCTTTAACTGCCCCCTGACATCTGAGGTCCTGAATATTCTGTCCAACAGCCAGTCTGTGGTCAGTGCCAGCAGCTTGGCCCAGAGGAGTCAATCGGTGCCACTAAACATCATGATGCAGTCTGAACTGCTGCCCGTCAGTCACCAGGCACAGCAAAGCAATAGTGCCAAGATCACCACCGTGCTCCTCAGCAAAATGGACACCGATGGAGACGATGCAGTACGAGGGCTTGGTGTAAATAACCTGCCGGCCAACTACACAGCGCGGATGAACTTAACCCAGATCTTGGAAACAACACAAGGCTTTCCTGTAGGCCCAAATTCTCAAAACCAGCAGCTCCCTCTGGACTCGAGCCCTTCGCCTTTTGACTTCCAGAAGACAGGTTACCTCATGAGCACGGGGGAAGAGCAAGTCGCCTTCTCCAGTGGTGAGACCCAAGCACAATCAGGCCCAGGACTGCAACCAACAGAAGAGCAGCTTGAGCTCCAAGAACCACAGCTAGAGCTGCAAGATCAACAGCTGCAACTCCAGAATCAACAACTGCAGCTTCCAGATCAGCAGTTGCAACTGCAGGAGCAACAGCTGCAACTCCAGAGTCAACAACTGCAGCTTCCAGATCAGCAATTACAACTGCAGGAGCAAGAGCTGCATCTTCAAGACCAACAATTGCAACTACAGGACCAGCAGTTGCAGTTGTCGGACCAACAGCAGTTACAAAATGATCCCCAGCAGCACTTGTTGCCCCAGACCTCACAACAGGTTGTGGATCAGGAGCAGCAGGAGCAACTGGACTTCAACACTACTGTCAAGGATCTTCTGGGGGAGGACAGCCTCAATCCCAGCTCGCAACTGGTCGGACAGGTGGCTTCAGAACTCAGTGCTGTCGCCTCTGACTTTTCTAGCGATATCCGCTTAACTTCAGACCTTACTAGTAGCATTAACGACCTGAACACTTTGGACCCCAACTTGCTGTTTGACCCCAGTCAACAGCAGGACCAATATGAAGACGCCACACTGGAAGAACTTAAGAACGATCCTCTGTTTCAGCAGATTTGCAGCGATACTGTGAACTCTGCTGGTTTTGATTGGCTGGAGAATAAAGACCAGCCAACAGTGGAAATGTTGGGATAATATTAATTCCTGATCCTTTTACTGTCGATGTTTCTGTCGTCGTTGTTGGTAATATTTATGGTTTCCGTTCAATGTTTCTTTTTTTTTTTTTTGTATTGCGATGTTTTGTGTATCCTAAAATATTGAATGACGTGTCTGTTCAGCAAAAATCTGGACGCTTTGGACTGTCCAGTGTGAAGTGCCAGTCTGAGGCTGAATTTTTTACAGTCGTTTTACTTGTATTCTTGTCGTATGATTTCAGAGATCATTCCAGTCATTTCTCCCCATGTAGTGGTAGATGGTCGAATATTTCTTCGGGTTCCAACTGGTAGACAAGTACATCATCTGGTGCACAAGCTTAGCTTGATTTAACATTTTTCCACTAGAATCATAGTGGACCTGCATGCATATTTTGCTCCTGTATTTCAACAAAATGCAATATTCCAAGTGACAAATCATTGACTCTGAGGAAACACCTTTTCAAGTATCTTTGGAATTGCGAGTTTGGTAGGAGTGTACCCAAATATCGGCAAAGCTGAAATATCGCATTTACATATCCTAAACCAGTCAGTTCAATGAACTGCGGAGATTTTAGGTGCTACTTGGTGCTGAATCGCATTTACATCAGCTGTCATTTGTTTTGTCAAAGTGATTTCGGGGAAAAAGCTATTTAAGGCCATAATACTCGTACTGTTAAATCCAAACTATTGGGGAGGGATGAGATCTTTGCTATCAATTTTTTTGGGGCGGGGAGGGCTGAAGCGAAGACTCGTCTGCCTTATTTCCAGAGTCTAAGGCCTTATTTTCCACCTCATACAAGGCTTCAAGAATTTCTTAAAAGGTCAAACTTGGTGCACTTAAAAAAACAATGTTTTTGTTGCGATTAAGCCACTTTGTAGGTTTCCGCACCTTGTTTAGCGCATCATTTCAAACCGATAGTCGCAATGGTATGGTGATGGCTAGATATATATATCTATAAATATATAAACAACAACCTGTGTAGTTTCTCCGGCCTTAACTCCATACCAAAGAGAAGCTGTCGAAGAACAAAAGATGCGGTTTCCATCTGAAAGGGATTTTTTTTAGGGACGCCACAGTGTTCGTTTTCATTTTGTTAGGCAAGTAGTAGTATTTGTGTAAATTGTGTATACGGCGGATGTACAGGTGGATGGGGGGAGCATGTTGTACAAGTTCAAGGTAGTGCGACATTTGTACAAAGGACATAGTGGTCATCATGAGATTTCCATTTTATCGAGACGCTAACGGTAGGTAGATTCGAGTGCCCTTAAGAAAACATTGAAGAAAACGCCAGCACGATATTTCGCTTGTTCCGTTTCTGGCTTTCCGTGATGTGCTAGTAAGTAAACGCTGTCTGTTGGATCTGTAGCTTGCTAATGTACCATTTTTCTTAGGTTCTGCGTACGCAGATGTGACGTGTACATGGAGAGAGGATAACATAGCATGGATGTATGGAGAAATTAGATAACGAATTTTTAGCTAGATGTTGTGTGCAGAGACGAATCAGAGGAGCAGAAGACACTGGAAACGGTTTGACATTCAGACACAAACGTTCATCGTATTGCACTAAAAAGTTTGTTTGTGTTATTTTAGGAAACAATTGGTGCCCACGTTACTAAAGACAATAAATGGGGAATTATTATTCGCGCTAGGAAACGATTGCCTTGTGTAGCAATGAGCTCTAATCTCAATGAGATCCGCGTTGTACGACTTCTCGTACCTGAGAAGAAAATATGAACCTATGAGATTGAAAACAAGCCGACATGCTTCACCGTGTTGAAATCGACTGTATGTGCGCATGTATCTATGGTAGTATTCGTTGTGACACTCCTTTAGCCAATCCGAGCGGGACGAGAAGTAGTTCTTCAAAAGCTATATGCATTTTAAGATGTTTACTAAGTTAAGTGTTTCTGTTGATGAATGTTTCTTTCTTTTTTGATATATATATAAATATAAATATATATGAGAAAACGCCTATGTGAAGAAAGCTGTACATATTTTTTATGTTATGAAGGCACTGATCAATTCTGTTTTTTAATTTCCAGTCCTCTTTTGATACGCAGGGATGGCGGTGGTCTGTAGGTTTGAGCCTCTGATGTGCTGTTTATCTGCTCCATGTGGACAGTAGCTTGTTAATATTGCAAAAGCGTTTCAGCGATGTTTCGTTCTTTTCTTTTTGTTTTTCCAATGGAAAGTACTCGCAGGTGAGATTTTTTAAGTGGTTTTAAAAGCCAATAAACATTTTTTAAACAACACTGTGTGTGTGTGTGTGTGTGTGTGTGTGTGTGTGTGTGTGTGTGTGTGTGTGTGTGTGTGTGTGTGTGTGTGTGTGTGTGTGTGTGTGTGTGTGTGTGTGTGTGTGTGTGTGTGTGTGTGTGAGAGAGAGAGTATTGGCACCCTCTGGTGGCTGACACTGCAGCAGAAAGCAAAGCATGATGGGATCCCAGAAAACAGCAGCGTTCTTCACTATAACATGTATTTAAACCCACCTGGAGAAATAATTTCTCTACAAACTGAGATCAGACATCAGTTCAGGAAAGCATTTGTGTCTTTTTTTTGTTGTTGTTTTATTACACATTTTAAATGTGTTTTAATAATTACCCTATTAATGCAGCAATTTGGTTGAATTTAATTTTCAAGTCAGTCCTTTATTCCCTCTTTCTTTTCTCTGTCTCAATTTAAGTCAATAATTGCTTTATTGGCATGACATATGTATGGCCAAAGCATTTATAAAGTTTACATTATAAAGAACACACACACACACACATATATATATATATATATATATATATATATATATAAATACACGGTTGAAGTCAGAATTATTCGCCCCCCTTTGAATTATTTTTTTCTTTTTTAAATATTTCTCAAATTATGTTAAGCAGAGCAAGGAAATGTTCACAGTATGTCTGATAATATTATTTCTTTTGGAGAAAGTCTTATTTGTTTTATTTCAGCTAGAATAAAAGCAGTTTTTCATTTTTTAAAGACCATTTTTAGGTAAATATTATTAGCCCCTTTAAGCTATTTTGATGTACTAAATGATGTATTAAATTAAAAATAGTAAGTAAATGTGACAAACATTGCTAAAAATCATGGAATATGGATTTAATTGTGCGCGTGTGTACATTTCTTATATATATATAAGTTTATATATATGTTTTGTAGACTATCGAATAAAATATATAGCTTCAAAAGGCTAATAATATTTACCTTAAAATGGTGTTTAAAAAATTAAAAACTGCTTTTATTCAAGCTGAAATAAAACAAATCAGACTTTCTCCAGAAGAACAAATATTATCAGACATACTGTGAACATTTCCTGAATCTGTTCAACATCATTTGGGAAATATTTAAAAAAAAAAAAAGAAGAAGAAAAATTCAAAGGGGGCGAATAATTCTGCCACACACAATGGATTGAAAACATTAGAATAGAAAACAAGCATAGATGTTTATGAATTTGTATTTAGTATATATTAATAAATATTTATTTAGCTTATATAAATATAATTTAAATTAGATTAATTTACTATATATACAGTTGAAGTCAGAATTATTCACCCCCTTTGAATTATTTTCTCTTTTTTTAAATATTTCACAAATGATGT
>NC_141045.1:1250000-1260000 GCF_052040795.2 Danio rerio
CAATATTTGTTTGAGTGTGCGTTTAAAGGCTTTTAATATTTTGAAAATGAACATATTTTTTAACATAACACCTTGTTTTTAGGGGGAGAGGAGCGATTGTTGTGTTAAAATGTTGTATTTTATTGATAATTTTACAGGTAAACAAGATGAAATGTCTTGCAGGATTACATAAGAATACACATTTAACGATGGTGTCGTGGCTATGAATGGGTCACGTGTGATAGAGTGGGCGGAGCTACCTCCGCGGCGGGAGCGGCTCCCAGCTTCAGTCAGTCAGTCAGTAAAGCAGAAGGTGTCCGGACAGTCATGATGCGCTCGCGGGATTTATCCACGGATTTAATGTGAATTATCGATAAATGGGGTCTGTGAGATGGAAAACACATCAGCAGTGGCTGATTATATTCTGGATTTTATCGTTTTCAGGTAAGAGATGTTTCAATCGCCTGTGTTTTGAGTGGAATCTCGCGCGTAAAGGTTGGAGATCTCCAAGTCCTCGGTGTTTGTTTACTATCGCTAAACTAATGATGAACTCTCCAGATTCGCTCTGTCGATTGATTTAGCTTGTTGTTCGATTATTTTTCGATGTGATATCAGCTGTCGATGCTTCTAAATTTAATATGAAAGTCATTTAATACACGCAGGTGCTTTGGATACGAGTGAATGTTGCGTTTTTACCATGTCTGCCTTTGTATGTAATGGTGTTCTAGCATGAAGTTATTATTTTTACTAATATTAGTCCCTTTATAATGCTGGGGAAATGTTAGTCAGGTCTTATAAAAAGGATTTCACATCTAAATGTACTGTTTAATTATCATATATTGTTGTTTTTAGCAGAATATGTTGTTATTTTTAAGATAGCATGCCGTATTTGTCACTTTTTAACCTCTGTTGTAGACATGTCATCAGTATTTAATGTGTTAAATTAAAAACTAAGCAAGACAAGTTTACTTCTATAGCACATTTCATACACAATGGTCATTTGCAAGTGCTTTACATAAACCAGATAAAAGAAACTTACAGTATAGGTATAGGAATTAAAAACAGCATTAAAAAACATTAAAAATGTGTTAAATCGGATTAAAAAGATAAAAAACAGTTTGAAATGGCTTTTAAAGATCTGACAAATGTACTCCATGTTATAAATCAACATTGCTGAATAAAAGATGGAATAAACAGTTTTGATATTTATATATTTATTGAATATTTGGATATTACATGATGCATTTTGTTCAGTTTTCTTATATATGAATGTTTGTGTGCATTATTTGTTTGTTTATTTACATATCTATCCATCTATGCATCCATCTATCTTCCCATTCATTCATCTATGCCTAAGTGAAGGTGCATTTTCTGAATAATTACATCTTTTCAGAAATAAATTGTACTTTTATCATTTATTTAATGGATGTACTTTTAGTGCTCTGTTTGCAGAAAAACATTCATTCTGATCATCTGACGCAAAAATTGTTTTAAAATATTATATATATATATAACATTAATTTGTGTTTTGACTGGAGTTGTATTAAGATGCAGCAGATTTAGATTTCCATCAGTCTTAATATTGGACGCATGGCCTGTTTTCACCTTGTATTGTGTGAAAAGCTGCAGTCATGAAGATCAGAAATAAAAGGCCTCAGTGTCCAGCAAAAGCACCGATGGCAGGATGATTTTTCTCTCTCAGTTGACCGTGAATAAGTGGATTAAATCTATTGAAATGCTCTCAGTTCAGTGGCCTGTTCAAATCTTGGCTCTCTGCAGTTATGGCTGTGATATGGCAAAACTCTTATTTCACCATGTAACTCGTATTCTAATAATCATATAGAGTTGAAACTAAAATATTTGATCTGAAATGAAATTTAAATATTTTTTCTGCAATTTCCAAAGTGTTGTTTATCATTCTTAACCACATTTTAATTTCATTTTCTTGTGGAAAAAGGCAATTTTTTTGTTTGGCTGGAGTAATATATATATATTTATTATGGAGTAATAATATATAGTTACACATATGTAAATATTTATTATTATATAATATTAATATATTAATATTATATATATATATATATATATATATATATATATATATATATAATATATTAATATTATATAATAATAAATATTTACATATGTGTAACTATATATTACAATATTAAATATAAACTTAAATTTTTAATGATTAAATAAATATAAAATAATTAAAAAAAAATTTATATAAATATTGATATACTATAACTACTATAAATTGAAATAAATATATAAATAATTTGTATAAGTTAATATGATTCAAATAAACTAATTAACTATTAAATAAATGTTGTATTATTAATTACATATAAAATAATTTATTTAAAGATTTAATAAAATAAATATGAACACTATAATTAATATAAATTTAAACAAATATATAATTTATATAAGTTAACATCATTTAAATAAATGAATTAACTATATTATTATATAATAAATGTTTTATTATTTATTACATATAAAATAATTTAGTATAAAGATTTAATAAAATCAATATGAATATAAATACTGATATACTAAAGTTATCATACATTTAAATAAATATATAATTTATATAAATTAATATAATTTAAATAAGCTAATCAACTATTAAATAAATATTTTATTATTAATTCCATAGGAAATAATTCAATTAAATAAAGATTTAATAAAATAAATATTAATATAACTATTGATATAATGTAATTAATATAAAAAACATTAATTATTTAAATACAATTAAATATTAAATATTGAATAAATGTTTTATTAGTTAACTAAAAATAATCTACGCAAAGATTTAATGAAATAATATTTATAATAACAAAATAACATAAAATATAAAAATAGTGATATAATATAAATAATATTTAATTGTTTAAAATTAAATTTGAATTTTTTATTATTATTAACTAACTAGAACATAATTTAATTACATAAAAAAATTATAAACGTATAATATTAATTTAAATAAAAATAATTACAATATCAACAGTTATTAATGACTAACCTATTTAATCTAAAGTTGCACTTTAAGCTTAATTCTAGTATCTTGCAGAATACCTCATAATATTATGTGCTGTCATCATGGTGAAGACAAAAGAATTTAGTCATTAGACATTATTTATTAAAACAATTATCTCTATAAATGTGCCAAAAAGTCTCTGTTAATCAGCACTTACAGCAAGAAATAAAATGTGATGTAAATATGTGTAAACTTCAGCAGAGTGTGTAGCATCATTGCTTAACCCAGTGTGTGTGTGTGTGTGTGTGTCCTTCTGCAGGTGTGTTTGGCTTCAGTGAGTTATGGTTCTCCATCGAGCCTCAGGATGTGAGTGTATCTGCGGGTCAGCATGTTGTTCTGGACTGTCAGGCCGGAGGCGAGTCTCCCGTAAGCGTACGTTGGCGGAAAAACGGCGTCCAGATCCAAGAGAGCGAGTGTGTGCGCTTGCTGTCTAACGGATCGCTCTGTGTGTCCAATTTGACCCAGCAGAGAGATGAGGGTTACTACCACTGCGTCGCTAACAACCAATACGGAGCCATCATCAGCCACAGAGCCCGGCTTACAATCACAGGTGTGTGTGTTTATATGACATACAGGTTCATATTTGGATTTAAAGAGCACCTATCATTCAGAAATGACTTTTATAAGGGGTTTAAACACATTTGTGTGTGAATATAAGCAGCTTCTAATAGTGAACATCATTTAATTGTATTGTTTATGATCAGACTTGATGAAGGAAACACTTTGATTGACATTCTCCCTCATTAGATGGGGAAAGCCCCGCCCACTAGTGCCCATCTCATTAGCATCTCCAGCAGCCCTGAGTGAGAAGCAGCCGTCTGTGCATTAGCCATTAGAATGTTTGAGCTGCTGAAGAGAATGTCAGCATAGACTCAGAGGATTATAGATGTGGAGCTTTAGATGAAGCCATAGACTGACACAAGCATGAAGCACACACTCAAACTGATGCACACATGCATATAACATATCACCATGCCTTAACACAGGCGTCTGTAGCTCCACCCTCTTTTGAAAAGAGCACAATCTCATTTGCATTTAAAGCGTCAGTCACCAAAGCACCACAATTAGGATTAAATCCTGAAAGGGTCAGTTTCAGAGAGCATTATTTTGAGCTCAAGCTGAATGAAACTCACTCTAGATACACCAGAGATGCATTTTACATCTTGTACAAGCAGCAGGACAGAACTGCATAATGTAGAAACATCGATAAACCCCCACATTGATAATTGAGGAAAGTCAATGTGACCAGGACGTCCTGCAGGCTGAAAGGGGTTTGCATTGGTTTGCTCGGGGTCCGTCTGTCCAGAGGTCAGGGGGCAGAGGTTAGGGGTCAGCAGGGTTGTGGGAGCGCCTTTATTCTGATGCGTTCAGCAGTGCAGGTCTATAGAGGAGCAGCAGCGGAGGCTTTGTTTGAGAGTTTGTGTTCATGAACAGCAGCAGCTGACAAGGAGCAAATCTGCTCTCGAACCTGCTGTTCTCTCTCTTAGACAGCATTCATTAAGATCAAGTTCAAGACAAATACAAGGTAAACCCGTACAGATGATTTGAGGTCAAATGTGCATTTTTTGTGTTGTTAGCATTTATTGCATATGTCAAAATTATTTGCCCTCCTGTGAATGTTTTTTTTCTTTGTCGAAATTTCCCAAATGATGTTGAACAGATTGAGGAAATGTTCACAGTATGCCTGATAATATTTGTTCTTCTGGAGAAAGTCTGATTTATTTTATTTCGGCTAGAATAAAAAGCAGTTTTTAAATGTTTTAAAGCCATTTTAAGGTCAATATTATTGGCCCCTTCAGCAATATTAGTGTTGGATTGTCTCCAGCACAAACCACTGTTATACAATGACTTGCCTAATTACCCTAACTTTACCCTAATTACCCTAGTGAAGCCTTTACATGTCACTTTAAGCTGTATAGAAGTGTCTTGAAGAATATCTAGTCTAATATTATTTACAGTCATCATGACACAGAGAAAATAAATCAGTTATTAGAGATGAGTTATTAACACTATTATGATTAGAAATGTGCTGAAAACATCTGCTCTCCATTAAACAGAAATAGGGCAAAAAAATACACCGAATGCGAATAATTCTGACTTTAACTGTACAGTGCTCAGCATAATTGAGTACACCACATTTAAAAAAAAAAAACATTTTAATCCATTTCTTAGTGAATATAGGTTATATATTTTGACGCATTTTAAACAAAACTGATTTAATAGACAGATATATTTATTAAAACAATATTTTAGTCACCCAACATCTAACATAGAAAGATAATGCTTTTAAAATTCAGCAGAAAAGTGCATTTTATACTGCATTTTTCTTAAACCAAAGTCCTACATGCAAGCATAATACAAAGAACTCATTTAATTTGACCCTAAAACCAGCTGAAAAAATTCTGTATTTTTTTTTTTTTGCCGAAAAAAGGAGGCTCGATCCTGAATCTACAGGTTTGACATCACATCCTAAAATGTTACACACTTATACACTTTAAAATCATGTCTATAAAAAAAAAAAAAAAAAAAAAAAAAAAATATATATATATATATATATATATATATATATATATATATATATATATATATATATAGGATGAACCATTTATATGGAGACACCTTAATAAACATATTGAGAATTTCACAAGAAAAGCAATGGTGTGCTTGTTTTTAAACTTAACTTTATTTTTTCATGAGTTATATACAAGCCTTCTCACATATACTAATGTGCCACAAAGAGGACGTTAATACCACCAACCGTTCCCATTTTATTAAGGTGTATCCATATAAAAGGCCCACCCTGTATATCGCCACAGTGTGAAAAAAATATATCATTCATTCCTTTTCCTTCGGTCCCTTTATTCATCAGGGGTCACCATAGCGAAATGAACCGCCAACGTGTCCAGCATTATACAGTGGATGTCCTTTCAGCTGCAACCCTGTAATGGGAAACACCCATACACACTCATACACTACGACCAGTTTAGTCCATCAGTTCCCCTAAAGAGCATGTGTTTGGACTGTAACCGGTGCACCCTGAGGAAACCCACGCCAACACGGGGAGAACATGCAAACTCCACACACAAACACCAACTGACCCAGCCGAGACTCGAACTCGCGACCTTCTTGCTGTGGGACGATAGTGCTAACTACTGAGCTACAGTGCTGCCTATCCTTTATAATAATGCATATTTAACTTTATATATCGCCACAATGTGAAATAAATACAATATAATAATAAGTATTATATAATTTATCATCCCTTCTAATTTTGGGGTGAAAAATGACTTGGAAATGCATATACAAACAAATGGAAATGCACATACAGTTGAAGTCAGAATTATTCGCCCGCCTGTTTATTTTTTCCCCCAATTTCTGTCTAACGGAGATGTTTTCAGCACATTTCTAATCATAATAATTAATAACTCAGTGTTAATAACTCATCTCTAATAACTGATTTATTTTCTCTTTGTCATGATGACAGTAAATAATATTAGACTAGATATTCTTCAAGACACTTCTATACAGCTTAAAGTGACATGTAAAGGCTTCACTAGGGTAATTAGGGTAACTAGGCAGGTTAGGGTAATTAGGCAAGTCATTGTATAACGATGGTTTGTTCTGTAGACTATCGAAAAAAATAGCTTAAAGGGGTGAATAATATTGACCTTAAAATGGTGTTTAAAAAATTTAAAACTGCTTTTATTCTAGCCAAAATAAAACAAATCAGACTTTCTCCAGAAGAACAAATATTATCAGACACACTGTGAACATTTCCTCAATCTGTTCAACATCATTTGGGAAACATTTAAAAAAGAAAAACAAATTCAAAGGAGGGCGAATAATTCTGGCTGCAACTGTATTTATTTTAGGAATATTACAGAGGCGGTTTTAGATTTTGCTTATTTTACAACAGAAATGGTTCAGTCTAAAGTTTTGCTCGTAGTTTGCTAACAGTAAACGGGGTGTACAATAAGTGTTTATTACAGTATTTGTGTAAATCACGGGCAGTTTGTGTCCTGAACACATTTAATCAGAGTCTCGGACAGACGGACTGGACTGACCTCTGACCTTCTGTGCTGTTTGACCTCAGCATTGATCTGGACTTTACTGCCCAGATGAGCAGATTTAACAGCGGAGGTTTGCATTGTGTGTTCATTTCATTGCTTTTAATAAACATTAAGAAGAACATGTTTAATTTGCACATTTAAAATAGTTCAGTCATGATATATTTAGACACTTCACAATAAAGTTTCATTCGTTGATGTTAATTAGGGTTTGAGCATCGATTATGTGTGTATCTGCAATAGTCACATTGCAGGATGAGATTATTCATTAACGATTAAAAGATAAAGAGTTTTTTATTATTATTTATACAGTGATGACCATGTTTTTCCCAGAGATGGGTTGTGGCTGGAAGGGCATCCGCTGCGTAAAAACCTGCTGGATAAGTTGGCGGTTCATTCCGCTGTGGCGACTCCGGATTAATAAAGGGACTAAGCCGACAAGAAAATAAATGAATAAGGGAATGATGACCATGTTTTTTACATTTGATTGTGCTTGAATACTGTTAGACTCCCCAGAAAACCACACAGCTCTGTTTATTTATTTATTTTGCTTGTAATTGAGCGTAATTTATGCAGATTCCCTGCACAGAAAAATACTTGATCACCCCAGCCGATTTAAATAAATGAAATCTTTCCAAATTGAGATATTCTAAATCATGTGGTGGATTTATCTTCATCTTGTGATATATGACGGCAAAACAAAATATCACAATATTTAATGTTTTAATGAATGCATTAATAGACATGAAATAATAATGAACAATGCATTATTATCATTATTAATCATGGTTCAACATTTGCTAAAGCATTAGTAAAATTCAAGGTTGTGCTTGTTAAAGGGTTAGTTCACCCAAAATTGAACATGTCCTGTTAATTTACTTAATAACAGGTCATCTAAGATATAGGTGACTTTTTTCCCTTCAGTCAAACATTAAAGCAGATTTTGAGCTGGATCTGTGGTGTTTGGGGATTATAATTGCAGTGTATAGTGACAGGTTTTTTAGATAAAATATACAAACCAGTCCAAATCAATAGCCATGGCTCCTGATGTAAAGGGAAACCATCACTTTATTTAATTTTTATATTCTATTATAAATACAAATGGGGACCAGGCGTTTTTTTGTGTTGAAAATGCAGAAATGGCCTGATACTACACTGTATATATTATATTATATTATATTATATTATATTATATTATATTATATTATATTATATTATAGCATTTTATATTATTTATATTATTTTATTTATATAGAATATATTATAATATATTATATGATATTATATATTGTTACATTATGTTATTATATTATTATATTTCATTATTTCGTTATTATATTATATTATTGTACTATATTAAAAAACTTATATTTATTTGTTATATTATATTATATTATTTATTATATATTACAATATTCTTCTATTATATTGAAATATTTTATCCTTTTATTATATATTATTATATTATTATTAATATTATACTATATCATAGTAGTTATTATATGATATTTTATTATATTATATTATATTATTAGTATTATATCTTATTTTATTATATATTATATTTATTTTTATTACTATATTATTTAATTTTATATTGTTATTTTTTATATTATGTCATAATATTTAATATATTATATTCTTTTACTATATATCGTTATATTTTTATTTTATATTATATATAATTATTATGTTATTGTATTTATTATACTATAATATTATATTTTCTTATTATATTATATATTGTTATATTATTTTATTATTTATTAATATTATACTATAATAATACATTTTTATATTATAATAAATATTGTTATAATACTATTGTTATTATTATTATTTATATTATATCGTAATAGTTATATTATTTTACAATATATTATATATTGTTATATCATTATTATATTATATTTATTTGTATTACTATATTATTTAATGTTATTTTTATTTTATGTGATAATATTTTACATACTACATTGTTTTATTATATATTATAATCGTTTGTGTTTTATATTATATTATATATTATTATATATTATTATTATTATTATTATTTATTGTATTATTTATTATACTATACCAATATTATTATTATTATTATTTTTAAATTACATTATATATTGTTATATTATTATTATTTACTATACTATATTAATGTAATTTTATATTATATTAAATATTGTTATAATATTATTATTGTTATTAACATTTATATAATATTATAATAGTATATTATTTTACATTATATATTTATATATATATATGTTATATTATTATTTTTTATATTATATCATAATAGTTTTATATTTTTATATTATATTATATTATATTATATTATATTATATTATATTATATTATATTATATTATATATAGAAACCATTTACACAAACAATTACACACAACTGCAAGTAATGCATTGAAATAAACATAACATTTTATTTACTTTTATTTTCTTTGCCTCCAACAATCCTCTAGTTTGTTGTCACTTCATTTGCATTAAAGTGACTTTAGCCGTGTGTACAACATGGATTCCACACTGCGATGTGAGCTGCATTATAAGACACTCATTTCAGACCAGAGCCTCATTGATTGGCTGCTCATTACTCACTGTCATTGGTCGATTGATTCATTGATCAGAGGCACTGTTTATGATTGGCTGCTGTGATCTCTGGCCTCTAAAAGACAGCCAATCAGATCAGATCAGATTTGAGAGCTGTACGCCTCACACACTGCTGTTTATTGATGTGCAGTTTGTGTTTGTAGTTCATTGAATAAACAGTTTATTATTGGTTAAATGACTGAATGAATATAAAAGACGGAGAGGATCATTAATAGAGGAGGTTTAGTCTTATCTTGCGGTCTTCATTATTGATTATTCGGGATGTCTCTGTTCGTAACCTCATT
>NC_141045.1:1265000-1355000 GCF_052040795.2 Danio rerio
CACCTCTACTGGAATTGAGCCTATGAAATGCAGTGAACGCGGTGAATGCGGTGGCCTTTGGAGGCGTGAGACACAGCGACAGTCTGCTCGGTTACTGACTTATTTTCCTTCGTTGTGTCCTAGTAAACTAGTGATAACCCAGATCATTCCGGAGGACGACGCCTTTTACCAGTGCCTGGCTGAAAACTCACAGGGCTCAGTTGTGTCCACATCCCGTCTCATCGTGGTACAGTCGGAGAACCGTCCCAGCGCTCCACGCAACATCCACGCAGAAACCATCTCAAGCTCAGCCATCTTACTGGCGTGGGAAAGACCGCAATATAATGCCGATAAAGTCATCGCCTACTCCATACACTACACGAAGTCTGAGGGTGAGTTCCAAGCTGGTACATGCAACTCTAGATGTATCCCAAAACTGTTTGCCAACAAATATGAGCTTGGCCTGACTGCTAGAATATTCCCAATGTGTCTGCACCTGTAATCTAATTTAAGATCTGGATCGAACCCAAAATGGTATTGTCTGTACACTCAGGTCTAAACAATGAAGAGTATCAGGCTGTGATCGGGAATGATACAACCAGCCACATTGTGGACGATCTGGAGCCAGCGCGAAACTACACCTTTTATATCGTGGCCTACATGGCGATGGGTGCCAGTCGCATGTCAGAGCAGGTCACAAGGCACACACTAGAGGATGGTGAGCACTTTATTATTATAGACGAAGGGTTCTTATCACCGGTCCATTTCCCTGCAGAGGCGTCAATCTGAAAACAGCCAGTCAAGGTGTTGATCACTAGGAACTTACAGACCATGGACCAGGAGTGGACAACTGTTGCCTTTTAGATCATAGAGTTTAACTTCAACCCTGATCAAACTTAACAATCTGTAGCTTTTTAGTAATCCTGAAGACATTAAGATGTTCAGGTGCATTTAATAAGCAGTTGCCCGGATAAACTCTGCAGAAATGTGGATTTCAAAGGCCAGAATTGCCCGGTTCAGATTAAAACTCTATTAGAAAGTTTATCTCAATGGCCACAGTTACCCAGTGTTGACCTAAAACCCACAATAAAGTGACTCTTGAGATCTAGAATTGCCCAGTCTTAATTTAAAACATTAAATGAAAGTGGATTTCGAAGGCCATGTTTGCCCAGTCCTTATCTAAAACCTGCAGGAAAGTTTATTTTGAGGGCTATAAATCCCTATTCCTGATTAAATCTCTACTAGAAAGTTAATCTCTGGCACCATAGTTGCCCCGTTCTGATTTAAAACCTGCAAGAAAGTGAATCTCAAGAGCTTGAATTTCCCAGTCCTGATCTAAAACCTAAAGGAAAGAGTATTTTGAGAGCCACAGTTACCCAGTCTTGATCCAAAATTCTACAAGAAAGTGGATCTTGAGGATTACAATCGCCCATTCTTGATCTAAACCTCTAAAAGAAAGTGTATCAAGCCACAGTTCCCCAGACCTAATCTATAACCTGCAGGAAAGTGTATCTTGAGAGTCTTGATCTAAAACTCAACAAGACAGTGGATCTTTTGAGTGTCATAGTGACCCAGTCCTGATCTAAAACCTGCAGGAAAGTGTATCTCGGGAGCCCGAATTGTCTAGTTCTGATCTGAAACTCTACAAGAAAGTGTGTCATAAGGGCCAGAATTGCCTAGTCCTTATTAAAACTCTACAAGGAAAGTGAATCTTGTGGGTCATAGTTGCCCAGTCCTGATCTAAAACCTTGACCAAAGTGGATCTTAAGGGCTAGAGTTGCCCACCTTGATCTAAAATTCTACAAGAAAGTGTGTCTTGATGGTTAAAGTCGCCCATTCTTGATCTAAACTACTAAAAGAACGCGTATAAAGCCACATTTTTCCACACCTAATATAAAACCTGCAGGAAAGTGTATCTTAAGAGTCTTGATCTAAAACTCAACAAGACAGTGGATGTTTTGAGTGTCATAGTTACCCAGTCCTGATCTAAAACCTGCAGGAAAGTGTATCTCGGGAGCCCGAATTGTCTTGAAATTGAAAAGTGTATCACAAGGGCAGAATTGCCTAGTCCTTATTAAAACTCTACAAGGAAAGTGTATCTTGGGGGCCATAGTTGCCCAGTCTTGATCTAAAACCTGCAGGAAAGTTTTTCTTGAAGGCTAGAACTCCCTAGTCCTGATTAAAACTCTACAAGAAAGTTAATCTCTGGCACCACAGTTGCCCAGTCCTTATTTAAAACATGCAAGAAAGTGAACTTCAAGAGCTTGAGTTGCCCAGTCCTGATCTAAAACCTAAAGGAAAGGGTATTTTGAGAGCCACAGTTACCCAGTCTTGATCTAAAATTCTACAAGAAAGTGGATCTTGAGGGTTAGAGTCACCCATTCTTGATCTAATTCTCTAAAAGAAAGTGTATCAAGCCACAGTTCCCCAGACCTAATCTATAACCTGCAGGAAAGTGTATCTTGAGAGTCTTGATCTAAAACTCAACAAGACAGTGGATCTTTTGAGTGTCATATTGACCCAGACCTGATCTAAAACCTGCAGGAAAGTGTATCTCGGGGGCCCGAATTGTCTAGTTCTGATCTAAAACTCTACAAGAAAGTGTGTCATAAGGGCCAGAATTGCCTAGTCCTTATTAAAACTCTACAAGGAAAGTGTATCTTGAGGGTCATAGTTGCCCAGTCCTGATCTAAAACCTTGAGCAAAGTGGATCTTGAGGGCTAGAGTTGCCCAGCCTAATCTAAAATTCTACAAGAAAGTGTGTCTTGATGGTTAAAGTCGCCCATTCTTGATCTAAACTACTAAAAGAACGCGTATAAAGCCACATTTTTCCACACCTAATCTAAAACCTGCAGGACAGTGTATCTTAAGAGTCTTGATCTAAAACTCAACAAGACAGTGGATGTTTTGAGTGTCATAGTTACCCAGTCCTGATCTAAAACTTGCAGGAAAGTGGATCTCGGGAGCCCGAATTGTCTTGAAATTGTAAAGTGTATCACAAGGGCAGAATTGCCGAGTCCTTATTAAAACTCTACAAGGAAAGTGTATCTTGGGGGCCATAGTTGCCCAATCCTGATCTAACACCTGCAGGAAAGTGGATCTTGAGGGCTTGGAGTTGCCCACCTTAATCTTAACGCTGCAGGAAAGCAGTCCTCAAGTTTAGTTTACTTCAGAAACCCTATTCTAGACCACCTCAAAATGTTGCCTCGAAGTACAACAAACCTTTCAGAAGTGTTTTTGACCAAATAACTTCATTTGTCCTCAGTTCCCCTCCGCACTCCTGAGTTGAGCCTTACAAGTCGCAGCCCTACTGATATCCTGGTGTCCTGGCAGCCTCTTCCTCCAAAACTCAGCCGTGGACGTGTGTCTGCGTATCGTCTGTCCTACCGTACAGCTACAGATGAGCAGGTAAACTCAGTTGAGCTGCCTGTCTCAGGTGAGAACGGCACCCAGTACCTCCTGCAAGATCTGCAACCTGACACCATTTATCTGATCCGGATGTCTGTGTCAACCCGAGTGGGCTGGAGCCAACCATCCGCCTGGAGCTCTCATCGAACCCCCAAAACATCCAGCGCCACAGGTGAGAGCAGTTTATTTTGGGCTATAACCTATAACCAACCTGTATTGCTTCTTCCCAATAAATAGAGTGTTATTCTGAAGTCTAAAGTCTGGTAGGACTTAAATCAGTGAAGTAACAATGATTATTACAATACACAATCTGAGAAGTTTAGTTTATTGATGTTGATTTCAGTTTTTGAGACTTCAAGTTCATTACGAGATCCTTCAAACTGAGATGCATCCTCTTCACTCCTGAATCCTTTTATCGCCAAAGTCACTTTTTTCCATCCCAAACCTTCCTCTGTTTTCCCCCAGACAAGTTCATGATGAGTTTGTTCAAGGTAGAAATCACTCTCGGTCCGTCTAACTAAACATAACACAAAGATCCGGTTGAGCAAATATCCATTAGAAAAGGGAAAATAAAGGGGGCCCCGTCACCTTCTCCACACACGGGTCTTTCTAAAGCAGGTCTATTCTTTAGGTGGCCTGAAGTGTTCCCTTTATGACCCGAAACTGAGCCGTCCCTCAGCTCCTAACTGACAGCTCGGGTCAAGGGTCATTGAGTAACAAACGTAATGCCGGAACAAAGCCAGTCCTGAAAGCCAAAGGCATCTGTCACGGTCAGAGCTGCCCACTTCAGCGGCTTCACGGAGATTGTTGGAGCATTTCTGAAAGCAGCTTTACATAAAGCTCAATTTCTTCTGAAGAACATCTGACCATGCAGATCTCGCTTCCAGAACCTCAAGTCTTTTATTGCTGAGTATTCTGAAGGCTCTATTAAGAGCTTCAATAGAAGCTTTTCATGTTTTTAATGAAAAAAGTGTGTATAGATTAAAAAGGTTGAGCTTTTTTAAGGAGTGGTTCACCTCCAGAATGATTGGTCACTACTGAAATTCATTTGTAGTTAATCATCACCATTGTCTTGCATAGTATTTTTCTTTATTATGAAAGTCAATGGTGAACATCAACTGTTGGGTTACCAACTTACTTCAATTTATTTTTCTGTATGTTTAACAGTTAACACAGAATTGCTCTGTTCTGATTTAAACTCTAAAAGGAAGTTTTTCTCAATGGCCGCAGTTACCCAGTGCTGATCAAAAACCCACAATAAAGTGGTTCTTGAGAACCAGAATTGCCCAGTCTTGATTTAAAACATTATACGAAAGTGGATTTCTTTAACCATGTTTGCCCAGTTCTGATCTAAAACCTGCAGGAAAGTGTATCTCGAAGGCTAGAATTCTCTAGTCCTGTTTAAAACTCTATAAGTTAAACTCTGAAACCATAGTTGCCCAGTCCTGATTTAAAACCTGAAGGAAAGTGAATCTCAAGAGCCTGAATTTCCCAGTCCTGATCTAAAACCTAAAGGAAAGTGTATTTTGAGAGCCACAGTTACCCAGTCTTGATCCAAAATTCTACAAGAAAGTGGATCTTCAGGATTACAATCGCCCATACTTGATCTAAACCTCTAAAAGAAAGTGTATCAAGCCACAGTTCCCCAGACCTATCTATAACCTGCAGGAAAGTGTATCTCGGAGGCCCTAATTGTCTAGTTCTGATCTAAAACTCTACAAGAAAGTGTGTCATAAGGGCCAGAATTTCCTAGTCCTTATTAAAACTCTACAAGGAAAGTGTATCTTGAGGGCCATAGTTGCCCAGTCCTGATCTAAAACCTTGAGCAAAGTGAATCTTGAGGGCTAGAGTTGCCCACCTTAAACTAAAATTCTACAAGAAAGTGGATCTTGAGGGTTAGAGTCGCCCTTTCTTGATCTAAACCTCTAAAAGAACACATATCAAGCCACAGTTCCCCAGACCTAATCTAAAACCTGCAGGAAAGTGAATCTCAAGAGCCTGAATTTCCCAGTACTGATCTAAAACCTGAAAGTAAGTGTATTTTGAGAGCCACAGTTACCCAGTCTTGATCTAAAATTCTACAAGAAAGTGGATCATGAGGATTACAATCGCCCATACTTGATGTAAACGAAAGCATATGTAAAATCTGCAGGAAAGTGTACCTTGAGAGTCTTGATCTAAAACTCAACAAGACAGTGGATCTTTTGAGTGTCATAGTGACCCAGTCCTGATCTGAAACCTGCAGGAAAGTGTATCTCACCACTTCATTCAATGGTTTGATAAGAACTGTCTTGCATGAAGCTTTCCATGTTTTTAATGAAAAAAGTGTGTATAGATTATACAAGTTGAGCTGTTTTAGGGAGTAGTTCACCTCCAGAATGATTGGTCACTATTGAAATTCATTTCTAGTTGATCATCTCCATTGTCTTGCATAGTATTTTTTCTTACTATAAAAGTCAATGGTGAACATCAACCGTTCCGATACCAACTTTCCTCAAAATGTCTTTTTTTCTGTGTGTTTAACAGTTTAAAGAAACTCATAAGCTTTGGTACAAATGGAGTAAATGATGACAATTGTCATTCTGGAAGTGAAATACTTATATAGACCATTTCAAGGTGGTGATGTCTTTGGCCCATAAACATTTCCTGCTTGTTGTCAAACAACTTCATGACTGTGACAAGATGCAATTCAATAATATCTTATCATTATTTATCATTATGTGGACCATTTTGGATTCTCAGAAGCTGTGTAAAATAAACTGTAAAACAGTGAATATGTTAGGATTACTGTTATTGTTTACATCCCTCAAAAGGGCCTATCCTCCTTTAAAGAAACACTACACTTTTTTTAATATAGGCTCCTTTTACAGCTCTCCTAGAGTTTAGTTAGACCATTTTTTAAATTCATTCAGCCGATCTTCATGTCTGGTCGGAACACTTTTAGCTTAGCTTAGCATAGATCATTAAATCAGATTAGACCATTAGCATCTTACTAAAAAAAAAAAATCACTAAAAAGTTTCTATAATTTTCCCATTTAAAGCTTGAATCTTCTGTAGTTGCATTGTGTGCTAAGACTGACCAAAAAAAAAAAAGTTGCTATTGCTATTGTGCATGCGGTAGCCATGTTACAGTTGTAAAGTTGTGTAAATTGCTTCCTTGTCCTCATTTGTAAGTCGCTTTGCATAAAAGCGTCTGCTACATGACTAAATGTAAATGTAAAATGTATTTTCTAGTCATATCAACCGAGTAAATGGAAACTTTTTGGAAAATTTTCCGTCGGTAGTGGAAACTTTTCAATCAGTTGGTCTTAGTACACAATGTAACCACAAAAGAGTCACGCTTTAAATAGGAAACCTAATGCTAATGGTCTAATCTGATTTATTTGTCTATGCTAAGCTATGCTAAAAAAGCTTCTACCAGACCCACAAATCAACTGAATAATAAAAAAAAATGAAAAAACTTAAAGGTTTAACTGTAGGAAAGCAGTAAAATTGACCTATTATTATCTTTTTTTAAACTGGGGGAGTTTCTTTAATCACAGTTCACTGAAAGTTCTTCTACATCACGGGCGTCAAACTCTGTTCCTGGAGGGCCGCAGCTCTGCACAGTTTAGTTCCAATCCTGATCAAACTAATTGTGTCCTTCAGGCTTGTTTGAAACCGACAGGTAAGTGTGCTGAAGCAGGGCTCGAACTAAACTGTCCAAGAACTGAGTTTGACACCCTGTCTACATCATCGCAATCGCTAAAACTAGGGCTGCACAATAAACATTTGACATTGCGATGTTTTGCGGTCTACATTGCGATATGAATGAATGTAGTTAGCTCTATTTGGAAAGATTTCATAGATGTAGATCAACTGGGATGATCAAGACTTTTTCTAGATTCTAGTGCGTCTGCATAAATTATAATAAATTACAAGGAAAAATAAATTAATGGACAGTGCTTTACGGTTTTCTCTGCAATCTAACAGTACAAGTAGAAATTTAACAATCAAATGTAAAATGTGTTGGTAATGTAATTAGGATTTCCATATAAAGAGAAACATTTAAGCTTTTATTAAAACATGTTTGCTAAAGTTTATATTTATTAATTATTATATTAATTATTTAAATTTATTTTGAATTAGAACTTTTTTTTAAATTTTTTAATCAATATTAATTTATATGGCAAAGCAAGGCAAACTTATTTATAGAGCACAATTTTACACTACCGTAGCTGATCCAAAGCTCTTTACAATACAATAAAATATTTAATCAATAATCAATTTCCCAGTACCGGGTTGCAGCTGGAAGGGCATCCACTGTGTAAAACTTGCTAGATAAGTTGGCGGTTCATTCCACTGTGATGGCCCCTGATTAATAAAGGGACTAAGCCGAAAAGAAAATGAATGAATAAGAAATAAAATTAAACTTAAAAATATTTAAAAAAATAATAAATAAACTGAGATACAGATATAAAATAACATGCATGCATCACTCAAAGGCAAGGAAGTACATTTTAGATTAGGTATAAAGGCATCCAATGATGGAGAAATCCTGATGTTCAGATGGAGACTGTTCCAGAGTCTCGGGGCCCCACACAGAAAGCTTGATCACGTTTGCAATGAGACCAAAGGACAGACAAAAGAAACTGATCATAGAATAATAATCAAATGTAAAATATCATAGTCATTCTATAAATAATAATAACAAATTATATTCAATAATATCTTTATCTTTTAATCTTTAGTAAATAATCTAATCCTCTGATATTGCAAATACACATAATGCGATATCGATGCTCAAACAAGACATTGTTCAGCCCTCGCTGACACCCTGCCTTGTGGACAATACAAAACAGTCCCACAGACTGAACCAGACACAACTCTACAGCAGTGTGGTTTTATCTTGATGTTGATTTAAGGTCTGTTTCTGCCCTCAGTGCCTCCTGCCCCAAACCTTGAGCTTGAACCTCTAAACTGCACCTCTGTGTCGGTCCGCTGGTTTCCGGCTGCCAGTGATGTTCTCATTCAAGGATTCAAGCTGTCTTTTCATCCCGACGGCCAATCAGAGGACTCCATTACCCAGCTGCCCCCACAGGACCACCAGCACACCATCACAGCGCTCAGTGAGTCCTCCAGAACTCGTGTCTGTGTTTTAATGAGAAACACTTAAATTATTTATGTATATTTTACACAGCTAGAAATGTGCATTGTATTAGGAAGCAGCCCACATATTGTACAGATATAAATAATAACTGATGACGGGCATTTGAGTAATTAGAAGTGATTATGCGGGATGTGCATTAGTTTTTAATACTTTAGTGTTTAGGGGGTGGATGATTGCTCTTCTCCTCTGGTCTCCAGCATCTCTGCTGAATCCACTGTAGGGATGTTGTGTTTGAGAGTTTATTTGTCAGGCGTTTAACATCTCCTGTGTGTAGCACTAGTTTCTTTTGCATCTCCTCCTCCTTCTGTGGTGTTCAGATGGGATTTTTGACTGTTGTAGCTGTGAAATAACTCTAATCATTTGGCGGAGTGATCTGGAGCTGTAATATGCTTTAAACCTGCCGGAACTACTTTAGCTGTGCCTTTATTTAACAATAACCAAACACCTGAGAGTGCTCATCAGCCAATCAGAATCAAGCATTCACTATACATAGTGGTGGTAAGGATGGTCATTGCTTTTTTTTTTTCTGTAAATCCTGTACTATATAATTGGTCTTAAATTTCATCCTGTGTGGTGTTAAAAAGGTCTTAAAATCTTAGATTGAACTCTGCAGATACCCTGAAAAACATGTCCACAGTATTTTAAGCATGTCATTGTGTGCATGTTTCAGTCGCTGATCAATAATTACCCTTCTTCTGTTGGGACTTATGCACGGTTGGCCTGTCCGCCGTGTCCATGGCTTTGTGTGTGTCACTAATATCCCGCAGGGGTCAGAGGTCACAGCCCAGATGTCTGCTTTTGGCTTTCCCATCGCTCTCCATGGTCGTCTATTGTGTTTGGGTTTAAGGTCGGTCAGAGCCCCGTGAGAGCGAAACTCCCCCCTCGCCCCTACAGCTGGACAATCCTGCTCCAACAAAGCATTCTGGGATTGATCCGAGCTGGGCACAACTGACCCAAGAGCAAAGGACTTGTCAAGTTCATGCAAATTTGAGTTCAGTCTCCTGATGGAGTGAAAACTGTGCAAATGGGCTCGGGTCAGGGTTCATTTCTGTTCAGCTGACCAACCGGACCATAATATATGCAAATATATTCATTCATTCATTCATACAAAACTTCTTGAGTATTTCAAATAGATTCATATTTTTAGCCTTTTATAAATATTTGCATGGGAATTGAAATATAATTTAATTACAAAGTTTGTTTTTTATGAAATTTTTTAAATTTTATGTTTTTATTTTTAATTTTTAAATTTAAATTTTAAATTTTGATCTCTTTTTTTTAAACAGAAATAATTCTAAGATTTATTAATTGTAATATTCAGAGTCATTTAGTTCACCATAGATTAAAATAGTTGGCTTAGGAAAAAAAAAAGTTTCTAAGAAAATACCATATTTATTAAATATCATATTTATCATATATATGATATATTATTTTATTATAACATATTTTTAAATTGGAAATTAGCAATAATAATACATGTATTTTATATAGCATCTTTAAAACATAATTCCCAAAGCGCTATATAAAAATAAATATATTATAATTCACTTAAAAGGTTGAGAAAATGTGTTCGTAATGTAATTAGGATTTCCATATAAACAGAAACATTTAGGCTTTTATTAAAACATGTTTGCTAAAAGTTTATATTTATTAATTATTATATTAATTATTTAAATTTATTTTGAATTAGAACTTTTTTATTTTTAAATGAATATTAATTTATATGGCAAAGCAAGGCAAACTTATTTATAGAGCACAATTTTACACTACCGTAGCTGATCCAAAGCTCTTTACAATAAAATAAAATATTTAATCAATAAACAATTGAAACAGCTGGAAGGGCATCCACTGTGTAAAACTTGCTGGATAAGTTGGCGGTTCATTCCACTGTGATGACCCCTGATTAATAAAGGGACTAAGCCGAAAAGAGAATGAATGAATGAATGAATGAATGAATAAGAAATAAAATTAAACTTAAAAATATTTAAAAAAAAATAAACTGAGATACAGATATAAAATAACATGCATGCATCACTCAAAGGCAAGGAAGTACATTTTAAATTAGGTATAAAAGCATCCAATGATGGAGAAATCCTGATGTTCAGATGGAGACTGTTCCAGAGCCTCGGGGCCCCACACAGAAAGCTTGATCAAGTTGCAGTGAAACCCAAGGACAGACAAAAGAAACTGATCATAGAACCTTAATGGCCTACAAGCTGTATATGGCCTAATAAGTTCACATATATTGACCAGGGCAGAATTGTGCAATGCTTTATATGAGAAATCAACTCTGAGTTTTACAGGAATCCAGTGCAATGAGGCGAGGACAGCGGAGATATGATCTCTTTTACTTGTTCCTGTTATCAATCTGGCGGCTGCATTCTGAACCCACTGTAATCCTGAAAATGTTGACAGTATGACATATAAAGTGCGGTAAAAAAGGTGTTATTTAATTGACATTTTCTGCACTAATTTTAGTTTTACTGGAAAATACCTGCTTTCATATGTTTCAAACATTTCCTGTTGAGCTTCTCCGAAATGAAATATGCCACCAGTCAGTTGCATCTTGAAGCTTGTTTCTTCCTAAGTATTTCAGTCAGAGTTTTATCTGCGTCCGGCTCATAAAGCGCTCCGGTCTGTGCAGCTGAACACCGCCTGTGAAGGCGACCCCTGACCTCTGACCCCTAGACCCTGAAAAACTCAAAACCCCCCATAGTGCACACACTGATCACAATCAGCTCTCTGGCCAAACACACTCTATACGTTTGACTGATGTAAACCACAGATAGGGTTCACAGACATCTGCGTGCAGACCTGAAGTGCATGATATACAAAATTCTATCACAACATAATGAATTGACTTTCTTTCTTTATTTATTTTATATTACATTTTTGTGATGTTTGTATTAAGTACAATGCACATCAGTAAACAAATTTAAATGAGCAGTATTTGATAGGTATATATATATATATATATATTCAGTTAATTAATAAACCAAAACTTCTTGAGTAAATAGATTAATATATTTATCCTTTAAAAAATCAATTGAATCAATTAAAATGTCTGTTTTTTTCAATGCATGAACTCTTTCTGAAGCATATGAACATGTATGCGAACAAACAGGCATGCTATTGCAACATAATTGACTTTATTTCCTGACTTTTCATAATCCATCATTTGTTTTGTGATGTTTGTTGACGGATAATTTGCATAAATTAAAATATTCTGATATCTTTGGAGCAGATCTTGCAGCTCTACCTAGTGTTCATATGGTGTACTGCACTTTACAAAAACGTGACGTCTTAATGGTAATTTGCAATGTTAATGTGATTTATTTTGTTCTCCAGACCCTAGAGTGAAGTACCATGTGAAAGTGTTAGCGTTCAGTGCTAATGGAGACGGATATCAGGCCCATCAAACGGTCAACACTCCTGGATGTCCATGTAAGAACTTAAATGCATTTAATTTCAAATTCACCTTCAGTTCACACTCATTTTACCATTAAAGTGTTGTATGTTTTTACAGTGCTTAGCTTACGTTACTAGCTGAAATCTTTTTCACACTCAAGACTTACACACTCATATTTATTGAAAGGGGAACTCTGCAAAAATGCTTTTAAGTTTAATTTAAGCTCTTAAATTGATTATTTTGGCTTGTTTTAAGGAAAAACTCAATTAATTTTGAATCATTATTTCTGAAAACAAGACAATATTTTTTGCTTGTCCAGAAAATGCTTCTTAATTTAAGACTTTTTAGATATTTGGACTGGAAACAAGACAAAAACTCTCAGTAAGAACAGCATTTTTGCAGTGAAGAGAAACCTATTTGTAAGTTGTGTAAGAATATTTTGATTATAAAACTTATTATAATAGTTTATATATGTTTAAATGATATTAGAGAAGCTTTTTATTTAGTGTTTGTGTTTTATTTGATGTTTTATTGGTGTTGTTAATTGTGTGTTTTTAGTATGTTTGATGTGTTAATACATGGGTATTAGGAAACTGTTATGATTGTAAATTATATATTAAATACTTAGTACAAGTGTTGTCATAAACATAGCCAATGCTGCTGATATGGCATTAAAATGTTAAGTAAATATATAAGTAAGTCAATAAGTAAATAAATAGAAATGTAAATAAATAAGTACATAAATAAGTAAATAAATATGTAAATAAGTCAATAAGAAAGCCAATAAAAAAGTAGATAAAAACATTAAAATATATTAATAATCAATTAAATAAACAAAGTAAATAAATATTTAAATAAGTAAATATATGAATAAGTAAATAAATAAGTATATAAGTGAATAAATAAATAGAAATGTAAATATATAAGTACATAAATAAGTAAATAAATATGTAAATAAGTCAATAAAAAGGCCAATATAAAAAAGTAAATGAATACATAAATAGAAAATATTAATAATAAATTAAATAAACAAAGTAAATAAATATGTAAATATATGAATAAGTATATAAATAAGTATATAAGTAAATAAATAAATAAATAAATAGAAATGTAAATAAACAAATAAGTACATAAATAAGTAAATAAATATATAAATAAGTCAATGAGAAAGCCAATTAAAAAAAGTAGATAAAAACATAAATAAAAAATATTAATAATTAATTAAATAAACAAATTAAATAAATATGTAAATATATGAATAAGTAAATAAATAAGTATATAAGTAAATAAATATACAAATAAATAAATAATTACATAAATAAGTAAAAAAAGAAAGAAAGAAAAATGTAGATAGATACTTATTTGTTACATAAATAAGTAAATATGTAAATAAGTTTAAATGTAAATATATAAGTAAATATATATTTAAATAAATATGTTAATAAGTGAATAAGAAAGCCAAAAATAAGTAAATATATACATGAGTATAAAAGTGAATAAATGTATAAATGAGTAAATATATATTTAAAAAAGTGAATATGTATAAGTAAATACATAAATAAGTAAAAATATAAATAAGTAAATATATGAGTAAGTAAAGGTATACAGAAGTAATTATATAAGTGAAAAAATGTATACATAAATATTTAAATAATTAAATAAATATTAACTTATACATTTTAAAATAAATTTGTAAATAAAAACATATCTAAATATATAAATAAATATTTAGATAATTTCTATTTATTAAATTCATATAATTTCTAATTATATGCATGATTTTTTTTATAATAAAACTGTAATATCTGATCCTCCTTATTAGCTACACCAAACCGCCGATTAGCCGCTCTTCCGCCTCCAGACCACACCCATGCTAAAGCTAACAGCTCGTCTGCGGTGCATCTGAGTTGGGGTCGTCCTGCGTTCAGCTCTGGAAAACCGGTCACTTTCTCCGTCCGCTACGGGCCCGCGAGTCCGTCTGAAGCCTCCAGCGTACGCTACATCCAGACGTAAGTGATGCTAAAGGTTATAGGAACACTACATTATTCAGGAAATAGGCTCATTTTACAGAATTAAAGAGTTGAGTTTTAAAATTATTACGTCTATTCAGCTGATCTCTGAGCCTGATGGAAGCACTTTTAGCTTGACTGCAGCAGGTGGAATGATATTATGCAGATTCTAACTGATGTTTAGGGGACTTTTTTTTAGGCACTGTGTAATATCATAACCCTGGTTTAGCCATGTTAAAACAGCAACGTCCCTTATTGTTGAGAGTTTAGCTCCTCTAGCTATATCAACCAGCTTTTCAATACCCATCAGTCTTAGTACATGATGTAACTATAGAGGAGTCAGGCGTTAATTATGAAAATTATCCCAATTGGAGATGTGAGATGCTAATGGTCTAATCCAATTTAATGATTTATGCTAAGCTAAGCTAAAAGTGCTCCTGCCAGATCCGGAGAGTGTCTAAATGGATTTAACAATGGTAAAACTTCACCTGGTAAACTTCTGAAGAGCTGTAAAATGAGGCTGTTTCCACAAAAAGTGGGGTGTTCCTTCAACAGCAGATTAGCTTGTGTATTCAGTCGTCATGTTTTCTCTCTCTCCAGCTCTGAGCAAACCGTGATGGTAACAGGTCTCCAGCCGAACACACGCTACGAGTTTGCTGTGCGTCTGCATATGGATCAGATGTCCAGTCCTTGGAGCGCCACTGTGTATCAGAGAACTCTACTGGAAGGTATATTTATCAGACAAAACATTTGTACTTTTCTGTTTTATATTTGAAATACAAACTATTATTTGGGAAGATGGGCGACATGGTGGCTCAGTGGTCAGCACTGTTGCCTCACAGCAAGAAGGTCGCTGGTTCGAGTCCCGACTGGGTCTGTTGGTGTTTCTGTGTGGAGTTTGCATGTTCCCCCTGTAAAACATATGCTAGAATTGTTGGCGGTTCATTCTGCTGTGGCGGAGCCTGATAAATAAGGGACTAAGCTGAAGGAAAATGAATAAATGAATGAATGAACGAGTACGGAAGATCAGTATGTATTATATTGGAAGAGATAGTACACCCCAAAACTTAAATTCACTAACAATTTACTTTCTCTAAAGTGCTTCTAAAAGCTCACAAGTTTCTTTCTTCTGTCAAACCCAATAATAATAATAATAATAATAATATATTTAAAATAATATTGGACACTGTTGACATCCATAGTAGGAAAATCAAATACAATGTATGTCAATGGACAGCAGTTTCCAACATTTTCCAAAATAACCTATTCTTTGGGAAAGAAACTCAATGAGGTTTGTGAAAGGTGAGTAAACTGTGACAGAATTATGGGGTAAACAAAATAAAAACGTGTTTTTGCTTTGAAATATTATTTTGCTTACTCCATAGGCATATTATTTAGCTTGTTTTAAGTAAAAAACTCACTTAATTTTGAGTTATTATTTTTTTAAAACAAGACAAACATTTTTGCTTGTCTAGAAAATGCTTCATGATTAAGAAACTTTCCGATTTTTAGACTAGAAATAAGACAAAAAAAACTGTAAGTAAGAAAAGCATAATCCTCTCCTTCATTGTTCCTGCAGCCCCGATGTCTCCGCCGGAGTCTGTGAAAGTGACTCTGATCGAGGCAGACACGGCGCTGGTGTGCTGGAAGCAGCCGAATCAGCCAAATCTGTCTGTTACACACTACACCGTCCTGTACGCATCTCAGAGCTCGTGGCTCGCTGGAGAATGGCAGGTCCTGCAGAGAGAAGGTCAGCAAAACAAATGCATAGCAATGTGTTTCAGATCTCAATTTCAGCGCATGACTTTTAAGGCTTTTCCTTAATATCTCTTGATATGAGTGAGTCAAAATTGTCCGTCTGCAGCAATAAACTAAGCCATTTTATTCTTGTCTATATTGTAAAGGATTTTGCTGATAATATATCATTCACACTGATTTAATCTAAAAACATGGGGCTTTTGTTTTTTCGAAGGCTGATTTCAGAAAATTATTTTTTTCTTTACTTTAGGGGCACAAATATACACCTGACTGAATAGTTTGATTCACAACTAAATTCTTAAGGATTTTAATGTGGGGTTTGTTTATATAAAATTCACATTAATTAATATAAAATATTATACCTAAAACTTGGTCAAGTGCATTTTTAGGACACATTCTCAAAATTATTTTCTTTCTCCACTTTCTTACATGCACCAAGCTTAATAGTTTAATTCATATAAGTGTTCTGACGGTCTTTACTGTGGAGTTTGGTTATATGTCATTCTTGCTTGTTTATATGACATTTTAAATACACGCTGAGTATTTTCTAAGTATTTTGGATTTCACAAAAACTCTATTTTTCTTTACTTCAGAGGCACTTGTATACACTATACTTTATATTTGTATTTACATCTAAATTCTTGAGGTTTTTACAGAGGGGTTAGTTCATATATAATTCATATAAATTAATATAGCATTTTATACCTAAAAGCATGGTGAAATACATTAAGCTGTTTTCTTATAATTTGTTAATTCTCCACTTCAGAGGAACCTACATGCACCAAACTTGACAGCTTTATTCACATCCATATTCTGAAGGTTTTTACCGTGGGATTTGTTCATATTCCATTCAGACTGACTAATGTAACATTTTAAAAATATGGTGAAATATATTTTTTCTGCGGTTTTGAAGGCTTTTTTGTAAAAATTAGCTTTATTATTTACTTCAGAGAACTTGTATAAACCAAACTTAATAGTTTTATTAAAATCTATAGTCTGAAGGTTTTTACAGAGGGGTTAGTTCATATATAATTCATATTAATTAATATATATCATTTTATACCTAAAAATATGGTGAAACGCATTAAGCTGTTTTCTGAAAATTTGTTTATTCTCCACTTCAGAGGAACCTACATGCACCAAACTTGACAGCTTTATTCACATGTATAATCTGAAGGTTTCTACTGTGGGGTTTGTTCATATTTCATCTAGACTGATTTTTGTAACATTTTAAAAAATATGGTGAAATATATATTTATTTCTGAGGTTTTGAGAGCTGTTTTGTAAAAAATTGCTTTTTTTACTTCAGAGGAACTTATATAAACCAAACTTAATAGTTTTATTCAAATCTATAGTCTGAAGGTTTTTACTGTAGGGTTTGTTCATATTTAATTAATATAATTTAATATATAACATTTTATACCTAAAAGCATAGTGAAATACATTAAGCTGTTTTCTCAAATTAGTTGTTTTTTTCCAATTCAGAGGAACCTACCTGCACCAAACTTGACAGCTTTATTTACATCCATATTCTAAAGCATTTTACTGTGGGGTTTGTTCATATAAAAAATATGGTGAAATATGTATATTTTTCTGAGGTTTTGAAGGCTGTTTTGTAAAAAATAGCTTTTTTTTCTTTACTTCAGAGGAACTTATATAAACCAAACTTAATAGTTTTATTGAAATCTATAGTCTGAAGGTTTTTACTGAGGGGTTAGTTCATATATAATTCATATGAAATAATATATATCATTTTATCTCTAAAAATACGGTGAAACGCATTAAGCTGTTTTCTGAAAAGTAGTTTATTCTCCACTTCAGAGGAACCTACATGCACCAAACTTGACAGCTTTATTTACATCAATATTCTGAAGGATTTTACTGTGGGGTTTGTTCATATATCATTCACACAGATTTATGTAACATTTTAATCCTGAAAATGTGCTGTTTTTCCTGTCCGTTGACAATATTTTCCCATTTTAGAGATATATAAATACATATCCAAAAACCCTTAACTCTAATATGTCAACAAAATCAAAGAGTTTTAAGGCTGACTTACTGCAGTATTCACAATTATATTCTGAAAATACACGTTAGATAATATATAAAGAGATAATGCCTTGATTTGTATATTTACCATCAAATTTCTGATAGGATTATTTGATTGACCAGTTTTTCTCAGAATAATGATTAATAATGATAAATAATGCTGTGATTTCAGGTACAAACACAATGGCTCTCCTGGAGAAGCTGGAGTCAGGTAATGTTTACCTGGTGAAGATCTCAGCGTCTAACCTGGCGGGTGACGGTCCGTTCTCCAACACGGTAGAGCTAGCGGTCAAGGGTAAACCTCACCACGGTAAAAACCCTCGTCATGCTGACAGCCATGCTGAGAAAACAGGTAAGCATAAAGCAATGACTGAAGAAAATCTGTTTAAATGACAAAGTCTATATGTAGATCCTCTGAATATCCCAAAATTAATGAAAGATATTAATAGATTTTACATCCAAAAATGTGTCTGATTATATTTTAATCAATGTAAACCCAATGTAAATTTTAAATATTTCCCAAATGATGTTGAACAGATTAGGGAATTGTTCAAAGTATTTCCTCTAATATTTGTTCTTCTGGAGAAAGTCTTATTTGTTTTATTTCAGCTAGAATAAAAGCAGTTTTTAATTGTTTAACACCTATTTTAAGGTCAGTATTATTAGCCCCCTTCAGCAATATTAGTTTTGGATTGTCTCCAGAGCAAATCTCTGTTATACAATGACTTGCCTAATTACCCTAACTTTACCTTAATTACCCTAGTGAAGCCTTTACATGTCACATTAGGCTGTATAGAAGTGTCTTGAAGAATATCTAGTATAATATTATTTACTGTCATCATGGCAAAAATAAAATAAATCAGTTATTAGAAATGAGTTAATAAAAGTGTTATGTTTAGAAATGTGTTGAACTTTCCATTAAACAGAAATTAAGGATTAACAATTCACAGGAGGGCTAATAATTCTGACTTCACCTCTATTTCTGTGCAGCGTTTATCGATGGTTTGTATCACATCGATGAGAAGTCGATGAGCGGAATCATCGTTGGTGTTTGCATTGCTCTGTCCTGCATCATTCTCTGCATCTTCATCCTCCTCTCCAAAACTCAAACACAGTGAGTCTCAGCACTATCCGTGTGTGTCTTTGTCTGCATTACAACGCACTATTAAAAATACTATTGCAGAAGTAGTATCACAACAAAACTTTAACTTTTTAAATAAAAATTAGGTATACAAAGCTTAATATTTTTATTCAGTTTGACTAATGTAAGTTAGCATGAATTGAAAAAAATCGTTTGATTAAACTAAACATTTAAGGCAGTAAGACGTTTTTTACAGTGCAGACGAAGCTGAATAAATAATTCTCAATGTTGCTGGAATAACAGTCAGTGTTGTTTTCTCTCTGCAGGAAATCGGCTTCCTCAAAGATGATTGGTTCAATGAGAAATGAGGTCATGCATAATGAGGCCTCGTCAGCCAATCAGCAGCCAGCGGAGAATGCAGAGGTGCTTCTGCCGATGATGAGGAATCACTTTATTGATGCCAAAGTAAGAGTCTGCTTTTTCTGTTTGCTTTTTATTTCCCTAATCTTTCTCCTTCTTTTGTTACCGTGTTTCTTAGGCTATTTTAATGCATTACTGCTGCATTCCATAAAATAATAATAATTATAGTAATATTAACAATTATTATTATTATTATTATTATTTAAAAGTAAGAAAAGAGATTAAAAAAGAGCGATTACTTTGAGTAATTAGTAAAAATGCCATCTAAAAGCATTATATATAACGGATAAAGGGGCGATATATATTACTAATAGCACATGTTGAAATAATGTTTACAACAGGTTTAAAATAGATGTTTTGTTTGGTTTCAGGGAGGATCAAATTTGCTAATAAACCATGCTGGACCCATCAATTGTGGTTCTCAAACCAAGCGGAAGAGGTGGAGCATCTTCAATCATTCCCAGAGGTCTAATGAGAGTAAAAATGAGGTGAGCGGCTCAGACAACTGTGCCTTTAAAGTATTTGTGTGTATTAAATGCTAATATTATTTTACTCAACGTAAAACAGTATTCGGTAATTGTACTTTAATGTTGTTAGCTTTTGGTTTGATTGTATTTACATAATAATTTTAGCTTGTTTTATTTGGTTGTCAATTGCAATAGTTGTTTGTGTGACGCTACATTTTATTTATGTTGTTTAAATTTTTGGTTTTTGTATTTTCAGTGGGTTATTTGAATTGTTGTTATTTTAGTTTAATGTATTTTTATATTGTTTTTTTTTAATTTAATTTAAATAACACCTTTAAAAAATTGAGATTTTGGGTAAGCAAATTTTAAATTTTTAACCATAGTTGTAATAGTTCTTGTTTGTATTTAATTGCAGAAAGTCATGTTGATGCTTTATTGTCATTATTTATATTATTTAGATTTTTTTAGTACGTAATTGAAAGTACCATTTTGCTTTTAATAATTTTTACATTTATATATATATATATATATATATATATATATATATATATATATATATATATATATATATATAATTTTTTTAACTTATTTATTAAAAAACATATAACATTTTTTTTTGTAATTTTAAACAAATATTTACTTTTTTATTTGTATTTCAGTTAATGAAAATAATTTGACATAATTTTCGTTCGTACTTATTACCAGAAAGTCAATTTAGGTCTTAAATAAAAAAAATTACTTTAACTTAGCTAACAACTACTTACATTTTAGCTAACTCTTAGTATATTCACATTATTGAATGAGAAAAAATTTACATGAATGTCTGCATTTATTTAATCATCAATGATTAAATCATCCTTAAAAATTAAACACATTTTATTGTCATTATTTATATTTTTCTAATTTTTTTATTATAAAAATATAAAATAAATAATTATATGTATATATATATATATATAACATAATAAATATATTATACATATATATTATATATTTATATATATATACTTATTTATTATGTTTTTTATACTAACAATATTTTTAGTAATTTTAAATAAATATTTATATTTTATTTGTATTTTAGGAAATGAAAATGAAAATAATGTGTTGTTATTTTCGTTCCTATTTATATTTGAATAATGTCTTTATCATTTGAATTATTTAGCTAACAACTAATTACATTTTAGCTAACTTTTAGTATATTCGCAATATTTAATGAGTAAACATTTACATGAATGTCTGTATTTATTTAATTATCTGAAGTCTTTTGAGTCTTTTTTTTTAATTGTAATATTTTGGCTAAATATGATGTTTGTGTTTGTCAGACTGAGGATCCTGCATGTCTGTACGAAGTGGGGAAAACGGTTCTGTGTTACGAGGACGAGGCGGCAAAGGCGTCGCTGCACATCCTCTATCGGCCACTAGGGGAGTCGGAGAGTTCGCAAACCAGCGGCGGAGACTCCGGAAACTACTCTCAGGATGAGACGGAAACCAGCAGCTCGAATAAACCCACATACCGACCAGATGACGAAACAAACGAAACCGCATCCTCTGTGTGCGTTGTTAACGTTTTAGAGGAAATGCAAAACAAATCTACCTCCGACCTTCAGTTTGTGCAGATTCCCATTTAAATCTACTGTGTTTGTCACGCAAGTGGGCGTGGCATGTGATACAAATGAGCGTGGCCTGTGGCAACAGTGGGTGTGGTGTGCGCTACAAGTGGGCATGGTCCACAACAACAATGGGTGCACTGAAAAAAAATCGTTCATTGGATTTACTGAATTGTTTTAGGTAAATAGTGGCAAACAATTTATATGGGCTCTATTTTAAACATTACAAAGTTTAATTTGTTTAGATTAAGCCCTTATAAATTGTTCGCGACCACTTATCTTAAAATAATTGTAGTAAATCCAATCAGTTATTTTTTTTCAGTGTGTGGCCTGTGATACTGGTGGGTGTGGCCTATAAGTCGAATGGGCGTGGCCAATTATTCCAAAGCCTATAAATACGATTGCACCGTTTCCTCAGGATGCAATCGCTCCTGGATATTTGTGCCAAAAACAAATTTCTTTAAATAGCTTTACGAAGTCACGGATTATCCTTCCGCCGACTTTGACGAACTTGCACAACTTTTCTCTTCGTGGAGAGATTCCCAAAGATGAAGCGTTTCTGATGAATGTGTTTTTCCTGCTTATGAATGTGTTGACGAACGCCTGACGTGCTTTACGCTAATGGACGAGTGTTTTCTGTTTGTTTCTTAAAGCGACAGAGACGTTTCCTCTGCTGTCTCTCTACCTCATTATTCTGATCACACTCGTTCTCAGACGATAATGTGCAACACTGGCTAATATTAGTTAATGCATTAATTAACAATGATCAATATGTCTGTACGCTTTTTTTAAAGAGTAAGTAATAGAAATGCAAACGTTTATTGGTAGTTTGCATTAGATCAGGGATTAAATATGATTCACAAATACAAGATGACATCTAAGTAATGTATTAATAAATGTTGAAATTAATAATAAGGAAAAGATAATGACGGAAAAAATTGTCTTGAAAAATTTTGAAATAATTTGGCAAAATTGTAGCTTTTATTATGTATTTTTAAACTTTTGTTTAATTTTATTTAATAATTATTTATATATATTTTTATATATAATATATATATATATAATATATATATATATATATATATATATATATATATATATATATATATATATATATATATATATATATATATATATATATATATAAACAATGTTTTTGATTTAATTTATTTTTATTTAAGCTTAAGTTTGCATTTATTTCTATTAAATTATTTTTAACTTGACAAGCAAACAAACAATAAATATCTGCATTTCTATTAACTAAAAAATTTTAAAAATATATATATTTATCTTAAAAATTACATACAAATTGAAGGAAGAATTGGCATAACATTAACATAAAAATCTATAACAATTAAGCGTGAATTAATGCATAATAATGCATTAAAAATCAATATATTGCCGTATTTCTTTAAAAAGCTATATATTGATTATTTATATTTCACGTTAACTAATGCATTAACTAATGTTATCCAACCTCTTAACGTCTTACCAAATAATGCTTGTTTTTCATTAATTTCTAGTTTATTATTGAAAATTCTGACTATCTGTCCAATTTTTAGAAACATTACTAGTTTCATTGCTTATTTTCCTTTGAAAATAGTGTAGAATTTGAAATATTTCCTATACACTGCAGAAAAAGGATTATTAACTTTTGACTTAAGACTTGCCACTATTTTTCACAGTTGCAAGTTTATCTTTTTACTCAGAATTATTTATGTCTTGTTTCCCAGTATAAACATCGTTAAATCAAGGCACATTTACATTAGTTTTTTCCTCGTTTTTTTTTTTTCGCAGTGTATTGTATTTTCCTTTTTAATGAAAGTCCTAGGGTTTAAATGAGAACAAAATTGAATGTTTGGACCTCACATATTTATTTTCCACTACAAAAATAAGGTGCCTCAGGTTCTGAAAGCTGCTTTATGACTCGTCTAATTAACTTTATACCTCAGTTTATACACGCGATTATTTCGTAATTTCGAGTCTGAACGTTTTATATTTGCCAAACCAGATCAAGTTGTTGATCTATTATTTTAAGCATGTTGTTGTTGAGTTCTTAGTGATTTTGCATTGTGATTTATTCAATTTTGGTTGCTCATGATTTAGCAAAATATTCATATGTGTTCGAATTTAAATAATGTAACATTATTTCTTCGCATTTTAATAGCTTTATCAGTTTTGTGGTGCATTTGAAGTCATTTTACAAACTGAAGGATGAGCCGAAATTATTTTCACGTTTGTTTTAAGTGAAAAATAACCAAAAATATTCTCCAAAAGCTTTATAAGACGTCGACGGCCTTACGATGCGAGGATCGTTTGCAATATTGAAGACGTCTGATCCAAAGAGTCCATTTATATCGAGGTTTCAAATAGTAATAATAATAATGCCAAAATGCCGTTCCCTCCAAAGATAGAAATATATATTTGTGTAAATTGGAGGGCAAAAGTGCCAAACTGGATGTTGATTGGTGTAGCCAAGCATTTGTTCCTGTAGTTCTGGCGCTCAGGTTTTGGGTGAGCGCTGAATTTACTTTGCTGATTTTGAGATTTTTAGCTTTTAGACGCAGGTTTGGTGACGAACGCTAGAATCCAAAGAGTTGTTGACTTCGTTCATTGGGTTGAAGATGATAGGGTGAGTATGACTGATATACACAGTTTACACTAAATTATTGGCCCTCCTGTGAAATTTAAATTCTTTTTCATATATTTAACAAGTGTTGCACTCAAAAAATGACGATTGCTGTTTGTTCGAACTACTTCGTTAAAATGAGCTCAAACAACACTTTTTTGCGGGGACAACTTAATTGTTTAAGTTTCAATTCACTTAAATTGATAAAAGCTACTATGTTAACTTAATTCCTTCATGTGGTCCCATCACAAATCAAATTTTCTTTTACGATAAAAAATGCTGAGATTGTGAGAAAAACTTGCAGATGCTATAAAAATATTGTAAAATAGCTTTCAAACTCATAATTGTAACAGTATGTTTTAATGAAAATAAAAAATGTAAATAAATAAATAATTTAATCAACTTAAGATAATCAACTTGGAACTGTGAGAAATAAAGGCGCAATTCAGAGAAAAAAAAATAGAAATGCGAGATGTAAACTTACAGATAAAATTGAGATTAAACGTCAAATATTACAAAAAAAGTGTAAAATTCGCAATTTTTTTTAAACTTTTTATTCTGTTCTTGAAATTAGCTTTCGTAAAGTCATGGGACAAAGTTATGTTTTATTGTCTCTTAAGTTTTTAAAAGGGTAATTTCTGTCGAAAAAATAAAAAGTAATTGCGAACCTCAAACTTTTTTTTCATAATAATTGACTTTTAATCGCAGGTTTATTCGCGAGTTTACTTCTCGCATTTCTAACTTTTTTTCTCAGATTTGCGACTTTATTTCTCACAGTTCAGAGTTGATTATCTTCAGCTGAGTCCTTGCAATTTTATTTATTTATTCATTTTTAAATTTAATTATGACTTTAATTGTTACAATTACGAGTTTAAAAGCTATTGTACAATATTTTCTAACATCTGCAAGTTTTTGAAATGACGTTTGCTATTTGTTCAAACTACTCATTTAAATATAGCTAATACAACACAATATTTCGGGTGGAGAACTTAGTAGTTTTTACACATTTACGCAGATTGAACACAAAACAGTCAAGTTAACTTGATTCCTTCATGTTGTCCCAACACAAATCAGTTGTGTGGAACGCAGTATTTTATACCGTGTAGTTAATGAAAAATATATTCAACATTATTAAACAATCGTTTTAACAAGTTTTTTTTTAAATTTAACTGTTTTTAGTCTTGTGAGTTTATGAAAGCTCATATCTATTACACAATAAAAAGTAAATAGTAACTGCGAACTTCAAACCTTTTTTTCCTAATGATTTACGACTTTTAATTGCAACTTTATTAGTGAGTTTATATCTCGCATTTCTACGTTTTCGCTCAGAATTGTGACTTTATTTCTCACAGTTACAATCTCATATCTTACAATTTTATTTATTCATTCATTTTTTTGTTTTAATTAAGACATTGATTGTTACAATTACGAGGTTTAAAGCTGTTCTGCAATGTTTTTATAGCATTAGCAAGTTTTTCTTACATTTTTTAAAAACATATTTATTTTTTAGGATTGTATTTTTCAAGATACTAGCATTCAACTTAAAGTGCCATTTAACGTTTTTGGTCAACAGTGGTTTGTTCTGCAACTAATCGAACAAAACTTAATTTCTTACAACTTAAGTTTCATTTTTATTTTATTTTATATTTTTTTATTCCATTATAAAAGGAATAAGTCATGGGCAATACTGTGAAAGTTTCCTTGCTCTGTTAAACACCGCTTGGTAAACATTTGAAAAAGAGTATAAAATATTAGCCTGAGGGCCAGTAATTTAGTGGTCGGCTGTATGTGTGTTTGCGTTTTTGTTTTTCAGTATTTCATAACATGATTTCTAAGCTTTATAATCAACGTTTTGGAGCAACCCTCTGAACAGAAGTGACACAGAATCATCATTTCAGAAAGCAAAAAAACACGTACCAAAGATTGATCCGGTCGCCCCTGCGTAGACGTGACGTTTTTGTCGTTCTTTTGCTTTTTGTAAAGTTGCATCTCGTTTTGACTGCGATCGCTCATCAAACAAACCGGAGAAATCAACATGCGCAACCATAACTAACAATGTGAATTTACTTCTGAATGTAAAATATTTCACATTAGGGGTGTAAGAATGCTTTCGTTAGTGTTTTTTAATTATTCTGTTGTGTAATTTTTGAACTTATATGTGTTTTTTTTGTTGTTGTTTTTTGTTTCTTTGATTTTTTTAATCCAAATGCTTATTTTTTGTGAATTCAGGTTAATTAGATTTTTATTTTTCAGAGGGTCTGAATTTTGTATGATTTGCTTGTTGATTGTTTTTGTAATTTGTAATATTATTTAAGCCCTTCATGTTGAGCATGTTGTACCAGTTTGATTCCATTACTCGGCAAAAGTGGTCATAAACGGTGCACGATCTAATAAAATATTTCTCAAAAGAACGTCTTTGTCTTTTTTGTCTGTAATTACAAAGTTTTATTGACAATTCGAACTTTTCCTCTGCAGTATTGTCACTTTTTGTGCAATTTTTGAGTTTGTATCTTGTAATTTTACATTTGCGACTTTAGGTTTTTTCTTCTGAAAACGACTTTATTTCTTGCGACTTTATTTCTCAGTTGTGAATTTATCGATTCTTGTAGTTAAATTTTTTACATTTACGACTTTATTTGTCGCAATTAGCAATATAGCATGTAAGGATGTATATTTGTAACATCCTTTTTTTTACAAAACTAAATATTTTAGTTAATTTTTTTCTTTTTTTCGTAAACATAAATATGAGAGAGCTACAATCTGTCACAGAATAAACTAAATTAAAAATAATTGCAAACTTTTATTATACAATTCTAACTTTTTTCACAGAATTGTGTCTGCTATTGCTAATTTGTATCTTATTTTTTGTTCACAGTTGTGACGTTAGCTTTTTTCTTCTGAATTACAAATTTATTTTTTAGTTGCGACTTCTCACATTTAAATTTTGTTAGTTAGGACTTTATTTGTTGCAATTAGCAATATAGCATGTAATGATGTCACAATTTGTAACTTTTTTTTCACAAAACGAAATATTTTTGAAAAGTAGCTTTCAATTTCACAAATATGTGAAAGCTACATTCAAACTAAATGAATCTAAAAACTAAATGTAAACTAAATGAATGCTAAACTTTTTTTTGCAGAATCGTAACTTTTTTGCTATTTTTGAATTTGTATCTTGTTGTTTTTCAGTTGAGACTTTAGCATTTTTCTTCCAAATTGTGACTTCATTTCTTGGTTGCGAATTTAGCGATTCTCGCAATTAAATTTTGTTTATGGTTAGGATTTTAAAATTAGGGTAATTTCTTTATTGCTTGAAATTAGCAATGTAGCATCTAAAAATGTCAATTTTTAAATACTTTTTCTCATAGAACTAAATATTTTTTTAAAAGTAAGTTTTTTTATGAGTTTGTGAAAGCTACATTCTGTCACAGGGTAAACACAATGTAAAATAAAAACTAATTGTGAACTACTTCTATCTTACAATTCAAACGTTTTTTCACAGAATTGTGAATTTTTCATTATTTTGAGTTTGTTCCTTAGACTTACAACTTTTTTCATGCCATTGTAAATTTAACTTTGCTTCAAAGTTTTTGTTACTTTTGTCAATTCAGCATTTTCTTGACAGCTGCGACTTTATATTTCAGCTGCCATGATTTTTTTCCCCGTAGATTTGCAACGATTTCTTATAACAGTAAATGTAGCTTTTTTTCCACTATTGCAACTTTTTTTTTATCACAGTAGCGATTTTAGCATTTTTTTTTTTGTTACAGTTGTAAATTTAGCTTATTTCTCAGTTACTATCTTTGCTTTTTTCAGAACTGCGTCCATTTCGTACAACTGTAAATGTAGCTTTTTTCTTCACTATTGTGACTTTTTAGGAATGGTGACTATTTTTTATGTAGTCAATTCAGCATTTTCTTGACAGTTGCGAGACTTGCAACTTTATTTTTCAGTTGCGACAGTTTTTTTCCCTCAGAATTGCGTTGATTTTCTACAACTGTTATTGTAGCTTTTTTCACTTTAGCGACTTTTTTCTCACATTTGCGACATTAGCATTTTTATCTGAATTGCGGCTTTGTCACAGTTGCTTTATTTTGTTTTTGCAGTTTCGAGGTTTAAAGGCTATCGTATTTCAAACCGAAATGTTGCAGTTACATCAGCAATCAGTTTGTTGCAATCTGCTTATTAAAGTTGAAATTAAAGTTTCAACAATTTACTGTCCAAAAGTCTGTGATACAGCAAGAAGGTCGCTGGTTCGAGCCTCTGCTGGGTCAGTTGGTGTTTCTCTGTGGAGTTTGCATGTTCTCCCAGTGTTGGCGTGGGTTTCCTCCGGGTGCTCTGGTTTCCCCCACAGTCCAAATACATGTGCTATAGGGGAATTGGGTAGGCTAAATTGTCTGTAGTGTATGAGTGTGTATGTATTGATGTTTCCCAGTGATGGATTGCAGATAAAAGGGCATCCGCTGTGCACAATATGTGCTGAATAAGTTGGCGGTTCATTCCGCTGTGGCGACCTCAGATTAATAAAGGGACAAGCCGAAAAGAAAATGAAAGTGTGTGATATTGATGTGTTTTCAGTGCAGTGACTCTCCAGGCCTCATGACAGCACTGACGCTTATCTCCAGCGTGATGACGTCATTTGGCGGAAACGGAATCGCGCGTTCTCTTTTCCGCCTGTGTTCGCAGCGCAGCGACACATGTGCGAGTGAAATCATAATATTCGGTAAAAATGCGCATCGATAAGTGCTATTTCTGCTCGGCGCCGGTTTATCCAGGACACGGGATGATGTTTGTGAGGAACGACTGTAAGGTAAAGCGGTTTCTCCGTGTTTGTTTATATTGTTAGCGACGCTCGACGAGGCCGTTAAAACAGCGGCTACTGACAACATCAGCCCGTGCTGTCTATTACTGTTATTATGAAGAGTTAACGGCTTAAATTAGTGCTGGGTTAATTAGTGTGGTGTTTATATCGTAAACTGTGACGGATATGGTGATATTATTTACTATAGTAATCGTCAACAGATGAAACGACGGCACATGTGCGAGAAACACCGTCAAAACACCGTGTACCGGGACTTTCTGAACCGCTTAACGTGGATTAATATAGCCAAACATCAACCAGACAAACCAAAATGTGTCAGTCTTTACTTGTAATTAACATTAATGAACGTTAGTGTAAAAAGAAGCCCTAATTTGACAGATGAAGTAAACAAAAGCACATTCAGTTGTTGCTTTTATATGGATATAGTATTATTTTCCATAATATAATTTCAGAAAAGTGTTGTTTGCCAATGCTAAATAGTGAAATCATGTTAGCAGCCAATCACTGTCAAACTACAACACTGTTCACAGTCAATTAAATAGTGCTAATGTTGTTTTCAAGTCATTCCTCCATGTGTTTTCAGGCTGATTATTGAAAGAGTGATGGTAGGCAGTATATAGGGAGTGTGTCACTGAACCAATGTGCGAATAGAAAACCAAATAGAGGTAAAGTTGGTTTTATATTCGCACATTCGTTCATTTAGAAGTCTCTATAGTGTTTACCATGTTACTTTGAATATTCGATCAGAATTAGCATGCCAGTATGACTTAAAATCAACATTAACACTGTTTATTTGACCGTGAGCAATGTTGTACTTTGATAGTCATTGGCTGTTAATATGATTTCGCTATTTAGAGTTTGCAAATAATACAATTATGAAATTATATTATTAAGGAGGAAGTCTGAATCTGCTAATACAAAACCATCTTTACCTCTATGAAAACCAACTGTACCCCAATCATGTTCTCCCCATCGAGCTTAATGTTGCTTTAACAACGAGCAGGGAAGCACAAATTTTGTGAAATGTGACCTGTATTTATCAGATTGAGGATAAGTTGGTTTTATATTTGTACATTCGTTCGTTTCAACAGTCCTTATATATTGTCAACAATGTTAATTTGAATATTGGGTCTGAAATCACATGTAAGTCTGACTTCCATACAGCATCAGCTCTGTTTAAATGACCAGCAATGCTGTACTTTGATAGTCATTGGCTGCTAATATGATTTTGCAGTGTGTAACTTGCAAATAACGCCTTTGTGAAATTATATTATTAGGGAGAATGTCCGAATGTGTGAATATAAAACCAACTTTGTCAATTATTAACACTAGCTAGCTACTATCAGACGATTGAGCCGTGAGTCCACATCTAAAGTGAGCATGTGATAATATGAAGCGTTCTCCACTGTATTTGCGTGGATGTTCAGGACATGCAGTGCATTGTTTTGACAGTAGAAAATGTTTAATCTGGCACAATTAAAATTAAAATTTTAGAAAATTTGGCTTCCAACTGGGCATGGCGCGGTGTAAGATACTATAGAGGTAAAGTTACACATTCGTTTGTTTAGAAGTCCCTATATTGTTTACCATGTTACCTTGAATATTCGATGAGAATTAGCATGCAAGTGTAACTTTAAAACAACATTAACATTATCTAATTGACTTTGAACAATGCTGTGCTTGGGCTGCTAATGTGATTTCCCTATTTAGAATTTGCAAAGAATACTTTTCTGACATTATATTATCAAGGAGAATGTGTGAATATCCCAATTTAAAACTAACTTTACGTCTATTAAGATACTGACAGTATGATAACCTTGGATAAAAAATATCATGGTTTCATGTTATTGTGATTACTGCTTTAAAATATAATCTTTTTAAATGTCTGGGGAAAAAACTAAAACTTTTTTTTCTTTTTAAAACTATATATATATATATATATATATATATATATATATATATATATACACACACACACACACACACACACACACACATTTATTTTTATATATATATATATATATATATATATATATTTTTTTTTTTTTTTTTTTTTTTTTTTTGAAAGATTTATAATATTTTAGAGAAGTTAACATGTCAGGCTGAATAATGCAAATGAATCATAGACTTCTGCTGTCTTCATTTGTTTCAAAAACCTCTTTGGATATTTATTCTGCTGGAAATACTGTCGCCCTAAAACAAATGTAAGTTAAAAACTCTTGCACATACCTTAGGAACGGTATTACAGAACATTTTGGTGGTTTTAAAACCTTGACTTTTCCAAACCGCAGTATACCTTGAAAACAGTTATCATCCCATGCCTACTTCCAACTGCTTGTGGTTCGGTTATATTAATTTTGCTTTTATTATGGACTTCGATGGGGGAGAAAATATAAAGTTTGACAGAAATGTTGGTGTCTGTGGACGGTGTGAAGGTGTAATAAGCATTGTTGACATTAAGCGTTTTACAACGTTACATGGAAGTACATATATATATATATATATATATATATATATATATATATATATATATATATATATATATATATTTATCATATAAAAAGCGCTATGACTGTAAATAATGTTAGATAAATATATTGTTACATGTAAAAAATAAAATCAAGTTTTTAAAAAATATTTCCAAAAAAGCCTGGTGTAATAATACTGTGCAAAATGATGAAATTACATTTAGAAATAATGATAATAATAAAAAGAAATATAAATTATAAATTATTATATAAAGAAATAATATAATAATAAAAATAGATATATGAGAAAGTGTGTGTGTGTACGTGTGTTTATATGTACCTTAATAAAATAGTAAATTATTTAATATATAATCAAAGTGTGTGTGTGTGTATGTGTGTTTTCAGGTGTTCAGATTCTGCAGGTCTAAATGTCACAAAAACTTTAAGAAGAAGCGCAACCCAAGAAAGACCAGATGGACCAAAGCCTTCAGAAAATCTGCAGGAAAGGAGCTGACGGTGGTGAGAGACCCAACACACACACACTCTCCCACTTGATCATAAACGCACACACTCTAATACACACACACCATATCAAATCTAGAGTAGTGTGAGTGTGTGTATTGACCTGCTGGTTGTTTGTCAGGATAACTCACTGGAGTTTGAGAAGCGCAGAAACACTCCTGTCAAATACAACCGAGAGCTCTGGAGCAAAACAGGTGAGTGTCCGTGGAAATGAGTTGTATACATTTGTCTGTACTTAATACTTAAACATGTTTATTTACATAATAAAAAGTTTCTTGTTTTAGTTAAAGCGGTAAATCCAGTAGCAACACAGTGAATAATGTTGTATAATAACATCTGATTTTGTTTCCAGTTAAAGTTGCTGATCAGATATGCTCTGTTAGAGATGTACAGATGTAATTTGCTGTGTGTGTGTGTGTGTGTGTGTGTGTGTGTGTGTGTGTGTGTGTGTGTGTGTGTGTGTGTGTGTGTGTGTTTGTGTGTGTGTTTGACAGTGGAGGCCATGAGGAAGGTTGAAAGCATCAAACACAAGCGTCAGGCTCGCTTCATCATGAACCGGTCAGTCACATTTAATTCACTTTAATGTCATTTTTACTTCATTTCCTTAAAATAAACAGAAAATGCTCATTAAAAATCCCATTACATGTCCAAATATGGGCAAAATAAGGTTAATGTGCGTTCATTATGACAGATGTGTTCATCCAATAGATTATGAAAGATATTTAAATATCTGAAAGCATATTAATATTAACACTTATTGTTTGATATATTTGAAGAAGCGCATGTGAATAAAATGTCAATTATGAATGTGAACGGATGTGAATATGGAAATAATGTCTGATTTATTTGTTCCTGTCATGGGTTGATGGCAAAACGTGAAGATGCAGAAGACAATTAAAGTATTTAGGTTGTTTGAATATGATAATATGACAGAGGAGGTCAATAATAAAGTACCTGGTGTTTATTGTGGTTGTTTTTGTGAAATGATGGTGAATGCCTGAATGATGCATTATGGGAAATGCCTGATGATGAGTTATTTGTGTTGAGAAGAGTCCTCTGTTTGTGTTCAGTTGAATAAAAAGGAAAGAGTGAGTTGAGCTCCTGTGGTTGAGCGGCCATCATTGACCTGTGTTTGCGTGTTTGTTCAGGTTGAAGAAAGGCAAAGAGCTGGAGAAGGCAGCAGACATCAGTGAGGTCAAGAAGAACATCCACCTCATCAAAGCTCCACACGCAGGTAAAACACACCTCCCACAATGCACTGCTGTCACTGAGGATCATTATGTGCATGTTAATGACAGTGCATGACAGGAGTGTTATTTGTAGGGCCAGACGGAATCTGTGGACGGTTTTTGATATTTTGGTAAAAATCTGTGGATTTCTGCTGAATTATTTTCATAACTAAAACCTTAATAAGTGAAATGAAAAATAATCTCTTTATCACTTTTATTTAATGTTTAAATAGGATTGGGTATCGTAACTCAGTGCCATACCTTTGGAATGGGTATGCACCGGATCATATCAGCATATGAATTTCGGTGCCTAATTCCGGTGCTGCAACAAGAACTTAAAGCAGGTCGCGCACCGGAAGCGCCGCTGGGCGATGCGCTGCGCCATGCATTCAGAATCCGCAAGTCAGCAGCTGTCCAGCCACGACTCATGACTGTTCTTATTTCTATGTCTACCACGTTAACATTAATTTTTTAAAATATCTTAAAGGACCACAGACACAAACTGCGGAGGAAACTGTTGTAGCTGTGAAATGACTGTAATCATTCAGTGGAGTGATATGGAGCTGTAATGCGCTGTAAACCTGCTGGAACTACTTTAGCTGTGTGTTTATCAGTGACGACTGAAGTGTTGAACAGAGCGGTGGTATGACTGTAATTGTTGAGTTGTCATGCGGATCGAGGTGAAGTGTCGAGTGTTTTGTGGGTTATTGATTGAGCATGTTGAACAGGAACACAACAGGTTATTGAACAGCTGATGTAGCGGTGTGTTGTTCATGTATACATGCTTACGTGTTTGTGTGTGTTTTCAGGTCAAGCCAAACAGCTGGAGGACAAGATGGTCCAGAAGCTGGCAGAAGATGTGGAAATGGACGAGTGACCTGATAAAGCATCTTGATATATGGACATTTTGTTTGTTAAATATTGAATGTGAAGCTCATCTGTGCTCCTCATTTGCATCCCTATGAATATTCATCAGAATCCAGGTGGAGTGAAATGGACGGATTCGCCTGTTTCTCCTGGAGAAATCCACATGAGCTGTTGTTGTGGGTATTAATCGATGATCCTGTACGTCAGCTGTTATTACATCTCTGCATTCAGCTGATCATGTTCACTCGCAATGAATCACTGCAAACGTGTGTAATTCTGGAAATAACCAAGTGTAAATGCGATTAGGCTGGATGTGAAAGCTGCCATTCAATGCTCATTTGACAGGCTTGTATGACTAAATTAAAGGAGTTGTACATGTATGCATTGATTTATAAGGTGGTTAATAATAAAGTTGTTTATGGATAAATGTGTTTGTTCATTATAACCTTTCTGTAGTCAGACAGGCGTTCAGACATATCGTCGCCTTAGAATTATCAGGTTCTGTCTGACATTTTTGTCAAAATTGAGTTATTGACATATTCTTATTAAATGGCAGCTTATTTACATTATGGGATGTTTTCTTTTATCATTTTTTTTCACATTTTAAGACTTTTTATTTAAACAACACAAACAGTTTATCTACAGTGGAACTCTAGCTTGGCTCTATAAGGTTCTTTCTGTGAGCCAATCAGCATTTTAATGCACACATGAGGACCAATCAGGATCAGCTTCCTTTGTCATTTTGCCGGACTGCTCCACTGACAGGGAGAAACACCAGAAAGACACAAAAAACATACAAAATCAGAGTCGACTAAATAATGCACCACACAAATCGAGACGAGCATTTTTTGACTTTGAGATTAAATGTTAAATTTTACACTGTTGAAAACAAATATTTAAAAAAAAACTATAAATATTTTTTTATAGTAAGAAATATTTTTATTTGCGTATATATATATATATATATATAGACAGTGAAACACTTTTCAGTGTTTATTAAACTAATTTGCTCATAGTCTGTTTTCTTTTAAAGTCTTTACATTTAATATTAAGCCTTGAAAGGCATATCATTTTGATGGAGCATATACTTCAACAAATATAGCATAACGTTTAATAACTATGACCATATTAATTACGTAAAATAAACATCTGCACTGGATAAAATATTTAGCACAGCCTTGTATGTTAAATTTGAACAAGTAAAAAATATTCATCCTAAAGCAATAAATGAGTTACAGAAAGTTGTAATGTAACTTTTTCAAGCATCAGCATATTGTTACAGCACCAACTAATTTATTTTCTGATTGTATTTCTTGATAAGTAATGCTTCAATGAATGATTTGTCAGACAGAACCTTGTAATTCCAAGCGGGAAATGACTTCAGTATTAGAATGTTCTATCTGCATTTACCGCGTTTCTTTTACTTCAATTTGCAAATGTAAGAGAACTTTGATCATTTACATTTAAAGCACCGTTAAGGTCTCTGACATGTTAATGTATGAAACAGAACTGTTACACACACATTTGGTAAATGGAATGCAAAAACTTTGAAGCTCAAAATCTCAAAATCATTCAGAACGCAGAGAGAACCTTCTCATTCAGGTGACGATGTGCAGTTAGATAAATAGTGATATAATTGTAGTCATTGAAACACTTTTCATATGTACATGTGTAGTCATACCTGTATAAATGTGTTGTTCATATTAGTAATTCGGCATTGATCTTGAGCTAATGTAATATATTAGCAGATCTGTTCATTCATGCATGAGTACACGCATGCAGCCATATATTCATTCATTGAGTGCAGTCATAAATGTGTCCAGTCATAGTCATGATGAAGGCACAGGCATCAGCTGTGGTTAGGATTTGCTGCAGCTGTGTGCTGAAGTGGCTGCTGGGTAATTGATGATCACAGCAGCGTTTACAGAGTGTGTTGGAGTATAAATGTGCAGGCAGTCCAGCATCCTTGTGTGAAGACCTACGAGGGTAAAGACCTGCGCAACTCCACCGAGCAGACGACATCAGCACAGACCCGGATTCAACCCCAGCGGGTTTCTCCAACCTTTCCCTTTAATGTTGGCTTGACACTGTCAATAACTGCAATTTAGATTAGCATGTAGTCTCTGTCACCTCTCCAGATACATTTCTCATCCTCTCAGTCAGCTGGGTGCATTTCCAGAACATTCGGATGACCTGCTGTCCTCACTCCACAAGGATGATGAGCTACTGGACTACCTGATTTCAGCACGCACTTACACACACACACACACACCTTCCCAAGGATATCACTCATTTCACACTCAACTACATATGAATAAATGCATGTATGACAACAGAAGTACTGTATAATAATGCATCAATAATGAATACACATATGTATGTACATAAATAAATATAAACACACACACACGCACTTACACACACACACACACACACGCACACACCTTCCCAAGGATATCACTCATTTCACACTCAACTACATATGAATAAATGCATGTATGACTTAACAAAAGTACTGTATAATAATGCATCAATAATGAATACACATATGTATGTACATAAATAAATATAAACACACACACACACACACACACATACAGGTAAACATTTGACAGATGGATGACTGAAATCATGTATGAATGATGGCATTTCTTTATTCAGTAAATAAATGTGGACACCTACTCATTCAATCACTGACTAAATAAATACAAGCAAACCAGCATTACTAAATGAACGTACAGCACACATCAAGTACACCAGCCACTCTGAAATGAAGCATGCACACATCACAACAATATCAGCCACACAAACCAAGCACCATGCCATGTGGATATTCATAGCAATAACTGTCAACCTGTGACCATACACAAGTGCAATATATTAATCCTGTCAGCATAATATAACTCATATGATCAGACAGTCCGAGTAAACACTAGAAACACTCTTGATCTGTTTTCACTCAAATCGCCTTCAGAAAGTAAGACTCTGCTAAATGTCACTCCTGTAAACAAAACCTGCTGTCAACCTAAACGCTGCTAAATCACACCCATCGCCTGTGTACCGCATATATTTATGTATATGTATGTAAACTAATATATTTACATTATTCCTATATAGGGCGAGGCAGTGGCGCAGTGGGTAGCACGTTCGCCTTACAGCAAGAAGGTCGCTGGTTCGATCCTCGGCTTAGTTGGTGTTTCTGTGTGGAGTTTGCATGTTCTCCCTGCATTCACGTGGGTTTCCTCCGGGTTCTCCGATTTCCCCCACAGTCCAAAGACATGCGGTACAGGTGAATTCCGTAGTGTGTGTGTGTGTGTGTGTGTGTGTGTATGGTTCCCAGAGATGGGTTGCGGCTGGAAGGGCGTCCGCTGCGTAAAAACTTGCTGGATAAGTTGGCAGTTCATTCCGCTGTGGCGACCCTGGATTAATAAAGGGACTAAGCCGACATGAAAATGAATGAATGAATGTATTCCTATATAAAAACCTTTTATATACAAACATTTCTGCACACACATATATATATGCAGGTGTGTATTTACCCATGCATGATTAGCACACACACACACACACACTTCAATCATTTCACAAACACTACTAAACATTCAGCCTTATTTTGCCACTGTTAAACCACGTCACTAATAGCACACAGTATTGCCCTCGCTGAGCCTCTATTTACATGTTCATATATTTCAGGGGGCAGTTCACCCCAAAATGCTGATTCTTTCTTCATTAAACACAAGCGAAGATATTCTGCCTACTGATGGAAAACCAGTCAACATTCACTGCTGTAACAGACAAATAAATACTGTGGAAGTCAATAGACACACGTTTCTAACATTACAAAACAAATATCTTCACTTGTGAATGAAGGAAGGAACTCAGATTTGAAACAAGCACAAGCTGACTCAATAATCACTGACTGCTCAATATTGGCTGAACTGGCCTTTCAAGCTTGACTAACTTAAAGCTGCAGCTCACAGAAAACATTTCCTCACCATTTACTGTTTCTTCTCTTCTAAACCAGACATTTTTCCTTCAACTCAACACAAAAGAAAACGCGGTAACACTTTATGATAACTGCACACTATAAATCATTTATTAAGCATTAGCATGTAGTGAATTCATCATCTGTTAGGCATTAACTCTACATTAATAAACATTAGTAAGCAGTTTATAACTGCAGCTACTAATGCTGGATTCTTGACTTACAACCACATGTATAATGTGCCTAATAATTGTATTTTCATACTGTGTTAATGATTTATTTATCATTACTAAATGAAGTATCGCATTATTTACAAACCCTTTGCATTTAAGAGTAGTTCATTATTGAAGTAGTTATTATTCAGCCGTATATTAATAGTTACTATACATGTTAATGAATGCTTTATTAATGCAGTTTTGTGAGCTAAGACTATTCATGCTTTATAAATCCCTTATAAATGACAAATAAACGCTCAGAATCAACTGAACAATAATCTTTGCAATCTTCTCTAAACAATAAAATGACTGTAAAGTCCAAATATTGCCAAATAACAGGTGTCAAAATACAACATACAACTGGATACAACAACAATATAATAATAAGCAATGATTAAACAGGTCAGTGATTTATTTAAGATCAGGCTGCAAAGATGACTTTTTCATTTGAAGCACAGTTTCATTTGTGTATCTTCAAACAAATAAGACTGAATAAAGTCGTGTATGTCATTTTTCTTGTTTATATAATGCAATACTTCATTTAGTAATGATAAATAAATCATTAACACAGTATGAAAATACAATTATTAGGCACATTATACATGTGGTTGTAAGTCAAGAGTACAGCATTAGTAGCTGCAGTTATAAACTGCTTACTAATGTTTATTAATGTAGAGTTAATGCCTAACAGATGATGAATTCACTACATGCTAATGCTTAATAAATGATCTATAGTGTGCAGTTATTATAAAGTGTTACCGAAAATACTTCTGAACAATGTTGAACACTGTTATAACAGTAAACATACTGATACCACCTCAACATTGATTGTTTCAAATGTCTCCTGTGTTCAACAGTGATTTCTGGCTGCACTGCGCCTTTAACTCTACTGCAACTTTACTAAATAAATCAATACAGGCGTCAAACTAGTGGGAATGCACAATTCGAGGCACAATGATCCCTTTTTCGACAACTGTCCCTTTAAGTTGCATTACACTTAAAGAGACGGTACACCAAGAAATCCCTCACTCTAAATTCAATCCAAACCTCGTACAGTTATTCAACTGAACACAAGTGATTTCCAACATTCTTCAGAATATCTTCTAACCATTGACCACCATGCTAAAATACTGTTGAAGTCAATGGTTACCAGTTTGGAAATAATGGACAGTCATTTCTTAAGGGGGAGGGGGTGGATGTGTACTGTCTCTTTAAATTTAGTACCACTTAAAGAAACAGTTCACTCAACAAAAACAAAAAAAAACACACATTTACTCAACATCGACTACTTCAACAATGCTTGAAATCGATCATTATTGCAATTAAAGTCAATCCCCATCGACTTTAACAGTTGGAAAGTGACTGATGTTTGGCTCACTTTCAATTCAGCACAACTTAAAGGTACAGTTCACTTAAAAATATAACATGACATTTTACTCTCCATACACTGGCTTATTCTGTTCACAAGCTATAAGCATTTACACGCATCTTATAAACCAGTAATCACTGAGTATGACAGCAGGAAAAATACAAACACTACTGATGTCAGTGGTTACTGCTTTTAGATAAAGGATTGATTTAAAAAGCGAGTGATTTTTCAGAGCGCTGTACCTTTAAATTGCACTCAATTAAAGGGACAGTGCATCTACAAATTCAAACAGAGCCATCGTTTACCCTACAAACATTTGTTCTCAACAATTATACTCTTTATAATCATCATCATCATTATTATTATTACAGTTTTGCAAATAGAGTAAATGATGACTCAGTTTACACTTTGGTGTCATTTATCCCTTTAAGTTGCACTACATTTAAAGAGACAGTGCACCCACTGATGAAAACTGCACCATCATTTACTCTCCGCAAATTTGATGCACATTTTTATTCTGTCGACAAATACAGACACTTTTTAAAATCTTTTTTTCTATCTTATGTGCTTTTTTTGCTGCTTTTTCTTTATTTTTGTCTTTATAATTGTTGCATTTTGTATTGCTCTCTGTTGCTTTAAAAAAATAAAAAATTAATTATCAGATTATTTTATATTTTTTATATTTAAATAAAAATGTTATAAACCACCATCGACCACCATATATATTACAAAAGTATATATAAGCAAGTCAATTTCCTCCGATTACAATCAATTGTAGAGAGTGATTATTTAATGCACTGTCCCTTTAAGATGCCTGCAATGTAAATAATCCTAATTTCTCCTCACTGTAGTCTGAACGTGTGATTATCCCTGAGCTCCAGTGAGGGTCTCCACACTCTGTAGAGCTCCTGCAGCGTGCGCACGTCTTCAGATGCGTCGTGAGCTCTATACTCCTGCTGCAGAAAGTGCTGGACCAGGAAAGGCTGTGAGAATTTCTGTAGAGCATTTCTAAACATCTCCCGGCTCAGACTCAGCGTGTCCACACACTCCGACACACAGCTCCTGAACTCCTGCAGCAGCCCGAACTCCTCCAGCACACGCCGCAGGATGGGCCAGTCGAACCGCCGGCTGTTGTGGCCCACCAGGATCGGCCTGCCGAAGGTCTGAGGAAAGAATATTTCAGTAAACACACACTGAACTTGACACAGACTATTACCTACATCTTATGTTTAGTCCTTTTGGGTGGGGCTATCAGTCCCTTAAGACGGAGCTATTAAGCATTTAAGGCGGGGTTATTACCTCTTTAGGGTGGGGCAATCACTAATTTAGGTCAGGGCTACCAGTCATTTAGGATGGGACTGTCAGCCCATTAAGGAGGGGCTAGTAATAATTTAGGGCTGGGTTATTAGTCCTTTAGGGCGGAGCTAGTAGTCATTTAGGGCGGGGTTATCAGTGCATTAAGGCAGGGCTAGTAATCATTTAGGGCGGAGTAATCAGTACATTAAGGCGGAGCTAGTAATCATTTAGGGCGGGGTTATCAGTACATTAAGGCGGAGCTAGTGATAATTTAGGGTGGGGTTACCAGTAAATTAAGGTGGAGCTAGTAATCATTTAGGGCTGGTTATCAATCCATTAAGGCGGAGCTAGTAATCATTTAGGGCGGGGTTATCAGTACATTAGGGCGGAGCAAGTAATCATTTAGGGTGTGGTTATCAGTGCTTTAAAGAAAGGCTAGTAATCATTTAGGGCGGTTTATCAATCCATTAAGGCGGAGCTAATAATCATTTAGGGCGGGGATATTAGTACATTAAGGCGGAGCTAGTAATCATTTAGGGCGGGGATATCAGTACATTAAGGTAGAGCTAGTAATCATTTAGGGCGGGGTTATCAGTACATTAAGGTGGAGCTAGTAATCATTTAGGGCGGGTTATCAATCCATTAAGGTGGAGCTAGTAATCATTTAGGGCGGGGATATCAGTACATTAAGGCGGAGCAAGTAATCATTTAGGACGGGGATATCAGTACATTAAGGTGGAGCTAGTAATCATTTAGGGCGGAATTATCAGTACATTAAGGTGGAGCTAGTAATCATTTAGGGCGGGGTTATCAGTGCATTAAAGAAAGGCTAGTAATCATTTAGGGCGGTTTATCAATCCATTAAGGCGGAGCTAATAATCATTTAGGGCGGGGATATTAGTACATTAAGGCGGAGCTAGTAATCATTTAGGGCGGGGATATCAGTACATTAAAGTAGAGCTAGTAATCATTTAGGGCGGGGATATCAGTACATTAAGGTGGAGCTAGTAATCATTTAGGGCAGAGTTATCAGTACATTAAGGTGGAGCTAGTAATCATTTAGGGCGGGGTTATCAGTACATTAAGGTGGAGCTAGTGATCATTTAGGGCGGGGTTATCAGTACATTAAGGTGGAGCTAGTAATCATTTAGGGCAGGGTTATCAGTACATTAAGGTGGAGCTAGTAATCATTTAGGGCGGGGTTATCAGTACATTAAGGTAGAGCTAGTAATCATTTAGGGCAGGGTTATCAGTACATTAAGGTGGAGCTAGTAATCATTTAGGGCGGGGATATCAGTACATTAAGGTGGAGCTAGTAATAATTTAGGGCGGGGTTATCAGTACATTAAGGTGGAGCTAGTAATCATTTAGGGCGGGGATATCAGTACATTAAGGTGGAGCTAGTAATCATTTAGGGCGGGGATATCAGTACATTAAGGTGGAGCTAGTAATCATTTAGGGCGGGGTTATCAGTACATTAAGGTGGAGCTAGTAATCATTTAGGGCGGGGATATCAGTACATTAAGGTGGAGCTAGTAATCATTTAGGGCAGAGTTATCAGTACATTAAGGTGGAGCTAGTAATCATTTAGGGCGGGGATATCAGTACATTAAGGTGGAGCTAGTAATCATTTAGGGCGGGGATATCAGTACATTAAGGTAGAGCTAGTAATCATTTAGGGCGGGGTTATCAGTACATTAAGGCGGAGCTAGTAATCATTTAGGGCGGGGTTATCAGTACATTAAGGCGGAGCTAGTAATCATTTAGGGCGGGGTTATCAGTACATTAAGGTGGAGCTAGTGATCATTTAGGGTGGGGTTATCAGTACATTAAGGCGGAGCTAGTGATCATTTAGGGTGGGGTTATCAGTACATTAAGGCGGAGCTAGTAATCATTTAGGGTGGGGTTATCAATCCATTAAGGCGGAGCTACTAATCAGTCATTTAAGGTGGAACTATTAATCATTTACAGCAAGGCTATCAGTCCTTTAGGGCGGGTTATCATGCTATTACTCATTTAGGGTGGGGCAATCAGTCATTTAGGGTGAGACTTTCAGTTCCCAAATTACTGTTGTAACAAAACTATTAATGAAACAAACTAAAACCACACTGAAACACAGCACATTTGAAAAAAGTACTGAAATCAAAACACATCCAAACAGTGACTCTCCACTGACCTTGTTCTGCAGGAAGCGTATGAATCCTGTGAGGGCCTGCTGGTGTGGGACGGTCTGCACGGGCTGCTCTCTTAACATCAGCGTAGACCCGTCCACCCAGAGGCCGGTGACTTGAGACGCTCCCTCCGTTATGCAGCAGCGTGGCAGCAGATACACACTGAACACCTGAGCGCCGCTGATGGCCGACAACTGCACGATATCACAGCGGGACGTGTCTGAACACAGGACAACCAGAGAAACAGGTTACACACTATATTACAAAAATCTGATATTGACACTTTTATATGTGTTTACACGTAGTTGATCAAACAATCATTATACAATAACTTGCCTAATTACCCTAACCTGCCTAGTTACCCTAATTACCCTAGTGAAGCCTTTAAATGTCACTTTAAGCTGTATAGAAGTGTCTTGAAGAATATCTAGTCTAATAATATTTACTGTCATCATGACAAAGAGAAAATAAATCAGTTATTAGAGATGAGTTATTAACACTGTTATGATTAGAAATGTGCTGGAAACATCTGCTCTCCGCTAAACAGAAATAAACAGGGGGCTAATAATTCTGACTTCATATTTATATATTGTTTTGGTATTTTTAATGTGAATTCTATATTCCTTTTTTATATAATTAAAACAATATTAATTTAAAATTGGACAACTTTTTCTCAGTACTGGGTTGCAGCTGGAAGGACATTCGCTGCGTAAAACATATCCTGGATAAGTTGGTGGTTCATTCCACTGTGGTGACACGGATTAATAAAGGAACTAGGCCAAAAAGAAAATGAATGAATGAATGAATGAATTGGACAATTAATAAACTTTACAGCATTCTGGCACAATATTGAATTCAGGTGTAATACTGACACGTGTTCAGCTTGTTCCACTCATGAACCTTTAAATATATCGTCATAAAGCGTATATAACAGTTACTACAATCCTTCAAACGCCTGCTGCATCTCTTTAATAAAGTACTTATCTAGTGAAAGTAGCCTATGTAAATAAAAGAGTTTGATATGTACCCAGTCCGGTGGTCTCCAGGTCAAAGAACACCAGCGTCTCTTCCTCGCTTATCATGGCTTTACCTGTCAAACACACACACGCACACACACACACGTCAGAACTACAACAGACAAAAAATCTACCACTGTGATGACTACACACACACATTATCGCGAAACCGAAACAACAGTCATTACAAAGTCAACGCGACTGAAATGTTATTAACTAGTCGTGATTATTTTAGCGGAAGTTGTGATTCTGTGAGTGTTAATTGTGTGTCTTCTGTTGTTTAGCTCACACACTGTTGTGGTTAAAGCGGAGTTGTTGTAAATCCTGCACGGACAGCAGTGTGTTCCTGCTTTTGTTGTTGTTTCTGTGTGTGGAAAGTGCGAGACTCACCGCTCGTGATCCACTGGAGGAGCCGCAGCAGGAGTCCAGTCACCGCGCGCAGAACACCCGCGATCCGCCCGAACACAGACACACTCGCCGGGGGAACACAGGGACGCTGCGCCGCTCTCTGGAGCTTCGCCGGACACATTGGAAAGTCTGCTGTGTTTCGTTTTTTCAGAACACACTCAAAACCCACACACACACACACACATCCGTCTAAGCTGGAAACTTTTTTGCGGTCGGTTTCGAATACGAACACACACACAAAACACTCTCACATACACACTTAACACACACACATCTCTTTTTGTAGGAAACTGCGATGATAAATCTGTGAAGAATGAGAGTTACGCCCGCATGTCATAAGACCTACTGTCATGACAACACACACACTAATAAACACACACTAATAAAGACACATACACACATTAATAAGCACAAACAAACATACCGAGACAAACAAACATACGCACACACTAATAAACAGACACGCATGAATTTAAGCTGTTTAAATCAACAAGCACCTCAAACATGACCACTAGGGTCTAAGCTATGCGTTAACACGATAAATTATTGAAAAACAACTATAGAAATGTATATAATTGTATTAAATTACATGTATAAATATTTGATTATGATTATTTTTATTATGATAAGCAACTGTTCTGAAATTAGGCTACATTACAATTGAAGCTATTCTGTGACCACATAAGATAAGCCAGACTTAAAATACTTAAAATTATTAGTGATTTACAATATTTTCACTCTTAAACATTGAAATGTGTCCATATTTCCTATTAAAAAGGGTATAAATGATATTAATAATTATTAAAATATTCATTCATTTTCTTGTCTGCTTAGTCTCTTTATTAATCTGGGGTCGCCACAGCGGAATGAACCACCAACTTATACAGCAAGTTTTTACGCAGCGGATGCCCTTCCAGCCGCAACCCATCTCTGGGAAACATCCACACACACATTCACACACACACTCATGCACTACGGACAATTTAGCCAACCCAATTCTCCTGTACCGCATGTGTTTGGACTGTGGGGGAAACCGGAGCACCCGGGGGAAACCCACGCGAAGGCAGGGAGAACATGCAAACTCCACACAGAAATGCCAACTGAGCCGAGGATCGAATCAGCAACCCAGCGAACTTCTTGCTGTGAGGCGACAGCACTACCTACTGCGCCACTGCCTGGCCCAGTATTAAAATATATTAATACATATTGCCAGTCAGTGGCGGATTTAGGCACGGGCAGTATGGGCGATTGCCCAGAGTGGCATCTTGCTGGGGGTGACATGAGGAGATGGTGCAAAAAAAGTGCCCCAGTAAAAGCTTTGAGATCAGATTTACTTAATGCAAGTGTAATTATTTAGAGTGGTCATCCCAGAATAAAGATGTTAGACTTTTCACATTTGGCTTCTTTTGCTATTTTGTTTTTCTTTACATGCAACGGTGCAACAGAAACAACGCTCGTGAAAACAAACTGACGCATGTGTGCAGAAAGCCATTCCCGCGCGCTGTTCCTGACCCCGGTTGTTTATTGTACATGCAAGTTGACAAAACTAAAGTTTATTTCATATGATGATGTTACTTTGACTAAGCATGGCTATGAAGCAGAAAGGAGGGATAATGAGTCAGGGAGATAACAAAGACTTCATAACATTAATTCTCGGCCATGAGTCAGGTCTAATATTACAGATAATTCTATAAAACATATATTTTTTGTATTCTATAGAACTGTCATAATTTATATTCATGCATAAGTCATAGACTATGACTCCAGTTGTGTCTTTAAATTGTTTTTCAGCTACATTTAGGACTGATTTCTGTTATTTTTTTAGTGTAATAATTGTATATGATAATAATAATAATAATAATAATAATGATAAACAAATTGTTATATTTACTGAAAATAAATAAATATATTTAAATGTATGTATAATAATTATTTTAAATATTTAAAATGTAAATAAAGTCAACCACATAGTGTCCTTATTTCTTGGGGGATGGGGTATGTTTGGGGTGGTTTCACTAAGGGTGCCATTTAAACTAGTACTGCCACTGTTGTCAGTGTAACAACTAAAAAAAAACATTGCAATATTTCTTTAATAATCTTTTTTTTTTAATAAGACAATGATGTTCATTTTCTTTACATCCGCACACACTGATTAACACATTAAGGAAATATTCCACAAATTGCACCGTTTACAATGTGCTCCCGACAGCACAAACACAAAATCTCAAAGCACAGACTGTCTCAGTCCATCAAACACAAAGCAGGATCATTCAACTGAAAAATAATCGTCATATGCAAGATATTACATCCCTCCATTACATCCCTTGTTTATCTTTACAGTCTTAGCGCGAAACATACTCTACTACACGCACGTGTTTCTGCATTCAAAACAGCGCGCGCGAGCTCATTAGCATAAAAACCGTCAGTTTGTATGCTCATACTGAAGCAGCGGTCCTAGGTTAGTTAAAACGTCGGCATGTTTACACCTAGCAGTCTAAAACCAGTTCAACTACAGAAACTGAAGGTAAGTGACACCCTTAAGTACTGAAGCCATAATAGTTCACGCGTATATTTGCATAGAGTATGTTTCTGGCCTCAAACAGCGGCTGTAAAGGAGATTTGTTTTGTCAATAGTGTGGCATGCTACATGATTACATTCACTTATGCAGGACGCAAAACAATAAACAAACCGTTTCCTTCTCTCTGCCAAGATAGTGGACTGCATTAGTGGACTTATGGTTAGAATAGTACCCAAGTATACTTATTTAAACATAATTAGCTTACAGTCTTTCATGATATTGCACCAATGGTGACGGTTTCTTGCAATAGATGCTATGATGACATAGATATAGACATAAATATTAGTAACAGCACATGGAAAAACAGTAAACAGCTTCTGGAGACACATTCCCTGCACATAAACAGCAATGTTTATCATGTAAACTGATTATGGTTAATTCTTTTTGCTGTTATGTGTCCTTACTGCAATAAATGCGGACGTTGATGTCAGAATAAAGGGGAAAAATACACAGCAGACGACCCTGTTATAGACGCTCATGATAAATTAGCCCTAAATTAAAACACAGAAAGGACATTGTTGCCTAAAATAACGTAATTCCAGATGGCACAGTGGAAAGTCACACCAAAATAAATCCAGATACCTGAAATTCACAATAAAATAAGCACTTATAAAACACAATATACTTTAAAAAAAAGCAATTTAAGGGTGACAAAATAGATGTTCAAGTCTTGATTTGGTTGCACTACAGCAAAGAATTGTGGGACAAACACGTTACACATATCTGACGTTTCATCCCTAATCATCCTTTATCTTTGTGTTTTAAAGAAATAAATAAAAAAAGGATGAATACCCAGAATCAAAACAATTCACTGGGGATGAATAAGAGCGTGTGCCATTTTATGAGGCTCGTCCGTAAGAAACACAACATCTGCAACACAAAAAGACATTATTTTCACATGGGTCAACCAGCAGCTCAGGGATTTCAGCTATTTACAGGAACTCTTATCAATAATATAATATTACTTTACATATTTAGCACTTTATCAAAGGTTTTTAATCATAGAGTGAAAACAATGATAGCGATGCGGCATGCAGTCGGCTGAAGTCACCTGACCTCTCATTGGCTCAGTTCTGTAAACATGATAAATGGACATTACAGCTTAAGTAAAAATCGCTCGTTCCCTGCTCAGCTACTCTAGAATCTATTGTGAAAAATGGACTGGTCCAGCCGGTCCACTTTACAGTCAGTAGGTCATGTTCACTGTGATGCTTCCCATTCATTTCCACACCGTTCACTACTTTCGATCCTTCCTTACGTTTTGTTCACTGGAAGGATGAAGGATGGGCCACTGTTGCATGAAAGGCCAGATGGTTGATTTTCAAGCCGTTAGAGTTATTCAGCAAAAGGTGGACATCATTATCAAGAGCTGTGGCCATGAATCCAATTGGGAAATGTTTCTGTATGGATTTACAGATTTTTTGAATGCACTGTGATTCTCTCCCCAATGGACTCTGAGCTTAGTTTTTACCAACAGATGGCGCTATGTGCTTTACAAACAGCATTAAATCCTATATGCACACCACTGGAGAGTGCCACCTGCTGTTACACACTAGCCTAGAGTGCCGTCTGTTGTTCAAAACTAGAGTGCCGTCTGCTGTTCAAATCTAGCCTAGAGCACCATCTGCTGTTAAAAACTAGTCTAGAGCGCCGTCTGCTGTTCAAATCTAGCCTAGAGCACCATCTGCTGTTAAAAACTAGTCTAGAGCGTCATCTGCTGTTAAAAACTAGTCTAGAGCGTCATCTGCTGTTAAAAACTAGTCTAGAGCGCCTTCTGCTGTTCAAAACTAGCCTAGAGCGCCATCTGCTGTTAAAAACTAGCCTAGAGCGCCACCTGCTGTTCAAAACGCACCATCTGCTGTTCAAAACTAGCCTAAAGTGCCGTCTGCTGTTCAAAACTAGCCTAGAGCGCCATCTGCTGTTCAAAACTAGCCTAAAGTGCCGTCTGCTGTTCAAAACTAGCCTAGAGCGCCATCTGCTGTTCAAAACTAGCCTAAAGTGCCGTCTGCTGTTCAAAACTAGCTCCGAGCGCCACCTGCTGTTCAAAACTAGACTAGAGCGCCGTCTGCTGTTCAAAACTAGACTAGAGCGCTGTCTGCTGTTCAAAACTAGCCTAGAGCGCCGTCTGCTGTTCAAAACTAGACTAGAGCGCTGTCTGCTGTTCAAAACTAGCCTAGAGCGCCGTCTGCTGTTCAAAACTAGCCTAAAGTGCCGTCTGCTGTTCAAAACTAGCCTAGAGCGCCGTTTGCTGTTCAAAACTAGACTAGAGCGCCGTCTGCTGTTCAAAACTAGACTAGAGCGCCGTCTGCTGTTCAAAACTAGCCTAAAGTGCCGTCTGCTGTTCAAAACTAGCCTAGAGCGCCACCTGCTGTTCAAAACTAGGCTAGAGCGCTGTCTGCTGTTCAAAACTAGCCTAGAGCGCCGTTTGCTGTTCAAAACTAGCCTAGAGCGCCGTCTGCTGTTCAAAACTAGACTAGAGCAAAGTCTGCTGTTCAAAACTAGCCTAGAGCGCCGTCTGCTGTTCAAAACTAGACTAGAGCAAAGTCTGCTGTTCAAAACTAGCCTAGAGCGCCGTCTGCTGTTCAAAACTAGCCTGAAGCCCCATCTGCTGTTCAAAACTAAGCTCCGAATCCATTCCAGAGAGAATCGCAATACATTCATGAAATCTCAGTATCAATGCAGAATAATTTCCACTGTGATTCATCATCATCATCATCATCTTCCTCACACCATGAACTCATTGCTGCCATACAGCACTAAAGGCTGTGAGGAACCAAACTCGTGCTCTCTCCTGCGTCCGCCAGTGTCTCCCGGCTCGCGGGGCTTCGGCGGGCAGCTCCGGTTGGCTCGGGGCCGCGGTCGGGTTTTTTCGGAGCTGGAGGCACAGCGGGCGCTCAGGGAAGCCTGTTCGCAGCTCTCCGGGTCGGGGAGAATGTGCAGGTCTCCAGTTGGGGAGCTGGAGGAGAACAGAGGACCGGAAGAAGATGAGCGAAACCGATAATGAGGCGTCGACGACACTGAGGAAAGAGAAGCGACTGCTGAATCCACAGAGTCCAGAGATTCAGGCTGACGCCGCAAACATCGCCTGCTTTTAGACTCCGACTTCCTCCAGCGAGATGCAGACACTGCGCCGGGGCTTTTTTCTGAAACAGAGACATTTTTAAACTTAACCCTTGGGTGCTGTTGGGTGGTTTTCATCCACTCTGGGGTGATTTTGAGTCTTAATTTGGCCACAACTCTCTCTGCGTTTCAGCAAATGGGATGATGTTTAGTGATGAATCTTATTTTGACACATATTTTGGGGAAAATAATTTGAAAATGTTCAAAAATTCAACAATACACTTTGGGCAGATTGACTCCCCTTTGGTTATGTTGGGGGCTGTTTTTTCCCCCTTGACTTACATTATAATCACATTATTAAGGGTTTTAGCTTATTTAATGTGTAGTTTTTAACCCTTGTGTGCTTTTGGGTGGTTTTCATCCACTCTGGCGTGATTTTAAGTCTTAATTTGGCGACAACTCTCTCTGTGTTTTCTCATAGATATCTATTATATTGACATTTTGGGACTGCAAAGCCATGACAGCTGCTGGTTTTCCTTTTTGGGAAGAGGTAAAACAGTAGAAATTAAGTTTTACCTATTTCCCAACAGGAAAAAAACACCTACAATCAAGATACAGTCATTAGACTATTCATTTAAAAAACACAACCTGCTTTTAATCTCTTACAAACAAAATGCACAAAACTTTAATCACCCCACGGATCAGAAGCGGCTCCCTCGGACTCCATCAGGTTTTCTGAGCTGTCCGCCGTCCCGATTGACGCCTCCGACTCCAGCATCTCATCATCAGACGCTCGCGGCTCCAAAGCCAGCATCTCATAGGTCAGCTCTTCCCTAAAATGAAGCAATAATGAAGTCAGCTCCTCCAGACAGGAAGGATAGTTCATGCGGAGGTGATAAAGGTGTGTGTTTACTTCTCCTTCTGCAGGTTTTCTATCTGCTGCGTCAACACTTTCTCCTCCTGCTGCATTGCTGCCTGCTGCTGCTCGCTCAGCACAGGCTCCGCCCCCTCATCAACAGGCTCCTCCCTCTCAGACGCCCGAGGACTTAAAGGTGGAGACGGCGTTTGACGGCCAGATTTACGAGCACGACTCTTACCCTAAAGAGCAGAGCAGAGAAAACCTTATTATTAGAGAGCATCAAATTACTGATTTAAACTGTGTGCTATAAAATAATAACTAAATAAATAAATAAAATATATGATATAATGTATATAATATTAAAGTACAAAATATATATATATACATATAATATTATAATAATACAATATTATATATTTAAAGAAATACAGACAAATTATAGGCAAAAATATTAATAAATATCATTATTTAACATTTTAATATTTTTTTAAATATTTAAAATGACAAAATATACAAAATATTTTTACAAATGCACACAAAAAATTCACACACACACACACACACACACACACACACACACACACACACACACACACACACACACACACACACACACACACACACACACACACACACACAAATAAATACATAATATTTACACAATAAAATAAAGTCTAGCATGAAACGCCTTACATGAGGGTGATGGTCAGCATTTCAAGTCTCTACAGACACACACGCTAATACACACACACACGCACGCACGCACACTAACACACACACTGAGCTTTACCTTTTTAGCTGCGTTTGGCTGTGTAATAATGCAATGAGAAGCAGCAATGAAGGAGCAATAAAAGAAAAAAAATTTGGTGTTGTTAGTAAAACAGCAAGATGTAGCATGCGCAATTAAAAAAAGACAAACTCAGCAAATAAATAAAGCAATGAGCACATCATTTGGACATTTTGCTAACCAAACACAGGACCTGAACATCCGCAGATAAACATGACTATCATCAGACCACGACTGACGACGCGACACAGAGGACTACAGAGGTGCGGCGTCATACATACCGACGTCACCGTTCTGGAAATGCCAATAAACCTAACCGCGATTAGTACCGGTTTCTGGAAGAGGAGGATGAGGAGTGAAAACAGGGTTAGTGGAGGCAGAGCGGCGACTGCAGATGTGTGGCGCTTTCTTTCATTACTAACAATCACTAGCTGTGTTTCCATACAAAAGCTGTGAATTAGATCTATGCGCAACCGGAATATTGCATGACAGATTTGCAAATAAAGCATTGTTTCTGAGCCAGAGAGTCACTGTTGGGATTCTGTTAGTTCTCCTCTAATAAATGAGCTGTGCCTCAGAAGATGAAACGCAGTGGACGCGGTGGCTTTTAGAGGCAGACTGATGCTCAAGACAGTTCTGGAGGGAACAATAATAGAAGAAGAAGAATACGGAAGCACTGATGATGGACTGATGGATTGTTGTACAATCAGCACAACAACATTTCACATCTTTTATCATGTAAAGCTGGAAACTCCCTGAAACACACTTTTACATCTGATCAGCATCTGTCAAAAACTGCATCACATCACATGCAGAAGACTCACTATTCTGTTTATGTGCATTTATTTTGATGGAAACATTGCTAGTGTCACTAATGCTAATATTCGACAATCTAATTTATCGTTATAATGAACATGCACAATATTGACATCAACGGCACCTAAAAATACAGTGAATCATTTATTATTTAAACCTTTAGACTGCTTTTAGGAATTTTCCGATTGTATTTGCAGTAATTATTCATAACAGCGGAAAATGCTTGAAGACTTAATCAATTAATTTGCTTAATAGTTCAAACATGGGCATTTTCACATGTTAATCTAGTCTACCACAAGCTGAAATATTCATGTAAATTCAGTGAATATTTATAAGGCTACTGTACAATAACAACAGGCCTCCGTTACTTAATTTAACCAAACTCACGATGAAAACTACAAACACTTTTATTAATCATAGCTGATGGTAATGTCTTAGTTAATGCCTAATTCCGCATTAAAATCATAGTCGTAATCTAATTAGAAATCTTAATCTTTTATTAAATAGAGTAAATAACTAATATTAACATAGTAACTATTCTTTGTTCTTATACCTGTTAAATGCTGAAGATGGATTAGGAGTTTCCCATCAAAAATGTGTAAACCGCTTTGCGTGTCCAGAAAAGCACTATATAAATGTAAGGAATTATTAATATTATTATTAAAATACCTTTTTTTGCAGTTTAGGTCTTTAATATCGCGGTAATACTGAATATCATAGTTAATCGCAACACGATTTAATTGAAATTGTTGTTTTTTAGATTTCATGACCACATTTTGGAATGTACCAAATTCATAGAAAGTGAGGTGTCGTGATGGGGCGGGGCTTATATGGAGGTGGGGTTTAAATGGGTGTGCATTAGCATTATGTAGATCCTGTAGATTTCCCTCACCATGGAGCGGCGGATGTGCGTCAGGCGACTCTTGGCTTTGTTTTCTGCAAACTCCAGTGTGTTGATGTCCTTCAGTCGGGCTTTATATTTCCTCATCTGCTCACAGATGATCAGCTCCACACACCTGAGGGCAAGATAACGGCATTTAGTTTCACATGCAGATGGCAGTTACACTGTAAAAACGTTAATTAATTGATTACACGTGTTACACCTAAAGAAGTTAAGTTGAAAAAATGTCAATCTTTTGTGTGTAACAAGTTGGAGTCAAAGGTTGGAGTTAAAGTTGAGCCATTATTTCAGTGTATGTTTGCAGTAATTATTAAAAATGGTAATTGCAAGGTTTTTACCCCACAATTCTGCCAATTTTGTTAAAATTCTTGTCTTGAATCTCATCATTTTGACTTTTTCCCTCAGATTTGATCTCTGTTCTTAGCTTTACCTCATTATTCTGACCATTTTCTCAGATTGCAATTCTCTGAAAATCAGACTTTTCACAATTCAGTTTCTCACAGTATTTACTTTTTCCTCAATTTTTAGTTTATATAAGTAAGTAATGGTTTATTTATATAGCACCTTCCCCACACTTATTGAGTCACAAAGTGCTTTACAATAAGAGAAAACAAGTAAGAGAACACATGACAATAAAAGAAAGCATGTTCAAACATATTAAAACTAATTAAAAATCCAAATACAGAAACACTAATACTGTTAATTAAAAGCTTGACCAAAACTTGGTGTCTTTAAATGCTTTTTGAAAAGTTTGACTGATCCCAGAGTTCTCAGTGCTGTCGGGAGAGAGTTCCAGAGCCGAGGGGTCACCACACAGAAGGCACGCTCACCTTTAGTCTTAAGACGAGTTCTGGGAATGGCTAAAAGGTCATTACTTGAAGACCTCAGAGACCGGCCGCATGAGTGACTACTTTAAAGATCTCGAATATATAGGGGTGCTTGAGCATGCAGAGCTCTATATGTAATGACCAGAATCTTAAAATTTACCCTAAAACTGATAGGAAGCCAGTGAAGAGCCTTAAGCACAGGAGTAATGTGTGACCTGCGACTGGTGTTGGTTACAAGCCTCGCCGCTGCATTCTGCACAACTTGCAATCGCTCCATGGAGGATTTGTTCAGACAAGTGAACAGAACATTACAATAATCCAATCTAGAGGAAATGTAGGGATGAACAAGCATCTCCATCTCTTCCTTTGACACAATATTTCTTATTTTAGCAAACACTTTTATAAAACACTTTAGCTTTTTCCCCACTCACAGTTCAGACTGTTTTGAATTGATATCTCATTATTTCAGGGTTTTGCAGGTTTCATCAAGTCAAATTTAGGACTTTTTAAAGACCGTTATAAATGAAATTTCAGACTTCACATGGCAAAATGCTGAGGATTTTTTGTGATAGCCAGTGGATTTTTTTCACTTGGGCCATTAAAAAGAAAATTTGGTTATTTCCCAGTCACGTATATTAAATAATAAGTCAAAACAAGTAAACTCCAGTTATATACACATATATATTTTTATTATTATAAGTTATCTTAAAAAAAAAAAAGATTAAAAAGCTCAAATAAATTAAATTAATGGACAACACACAATTATTCATGAATACATGGAGAACTTTTAAATAAATCTTATTGTAAGGATGGAATGAAGATAATTAAGTTGGTGAATTTTACTTTTGTTAAATGTTTTTTTAGATGGATTGTTGGTGGTACCGATTGAGTAGCTTTACATGGACAAAGGAAAATTATGACCAGTTTAAAATAGTCTAAAACCTACAACACCATATTTCAGTGAATTTAAGACTTCTTAAGACTCAGCCTGTTTTTAAATAGCTCTCTCTGAAACTAGGTAAGATGAAGACTTGCATTTGCCTTTTTTAACCATGTAATCCCAGTGACTGAAACGATCGTCTTCACTATGCCGTACACTGTTATATATGGCTGATTGTAGAATTGCGTGAACATTTTCCCTCTTCAAGTCAAAATTTTGAGTATTTTTTATAATATTTCTATTAATAAACATTTTGAATAATGATAACAAATGATTTAAAGTTATTTCTAAAGAATATTGCTTGTATGTGTATTTAGGTACAATGTCTTGAAAATATACTCCCTCTATTCATATTTATGACTTTCTCCATCTCCTTAATCGTACATTCAGCTTCAATTATCATTAAATCAGAAAATCTCATTGTCAGAAATACATGAAACAGTGTTTAAGACATGTTGTGTGATGTCTGCTTTGAGGTTAGCATCTAGAGCTAAAGCACAAAGCGATGGAAACTTTCTTACTGTTAACTACATCGTCAACTCAGTTTAATAATAAGTTAGACAGCAATTAGTAACAGAGAATCAAATGTTGCCCATCAAGCATCTTTGATTATTTCACATTAATCATGATTTCAGTTTATATATTTTTGTAGATGATTTCAGTTTAAGGAAAATTAATAGGAAGAATCTACCTGCAGTGACTGATATATTGAGTGTGTGTGTATCTTACGCTGTGGTCTTGCTGATGTCCCGGACACTCTGTAACGGGTCGGTGGTGTCGGGACAGCGCAGTATACAGGGTGCAAACACGATGGCCAGCGCGTTCGCAGACATGCGGTTCGTCTCCTCCTGGAAAGAGATCCTGAAACCAGTGAACGTACAGCATTAGCTGACTGTAGTCCAATCCTATTAGTACAGTTATACAGTAAACGGTGGATCATCCTTCAGTAGTGACATTTGCATTACACTGATCTCAACCTCAACGGTGACATTTCTACTAAAATGAAGGGGTTTTAATTTATCTACATCAGCACCAGCATTAATCTCAACTAAAACATAAAGAGAAGGCGGGGCATATAGTAGCTCCTCCCCTTTAAAAAAACAGCCAATAGCATTTCCTTATTATCACAGCTCTGCCAGTTAGAGTGGTTCAGCTCAAGCACATCAAAAGAAAAGCCAATGAGAAGGAGGGGGTTGGGCATGTCAGATACTAGAGTGCATTTGATTGGTCAGAAGATTTAAAGAGGTCAGAAAAAAGCTGACAAACTGCAAGATTAGGATGTTTATATCAGGTGTAAATGTGAATTTTGACACTAGATTATAGATATCCTTAAAACTGACACTAACATCTAAAAACAAAAAACTTATTTCAATGTCACGAGATCTTTAAGCTCTTAGACACAATCCACAGTGTAAAAAGCACTTAAGGAATAAAGATTCGTCTCACCGGACCAGGTGGAATATAAGTCTCTCCAGTGTGTTCAGATGAGTCCTGCTGAGCTGATCGATGATGGAATAAACCCCCTGAACCACCTCACGCTTATCCTGCAGACCTACAGCAAAACACCATTTATACACTGTTCATACTAATGCTTGATTCTGATTGGCTGATGAGCACTCTAAGGTGTGCCGTTATTGTCAGATGCACAGCTAAAGTAGTTCCAGCAGGTCATTACAGCTCCATATCACTCCGCTGAATGATTAGAGTTATTTCACAGCTACAACAGTCAGAAACCACATCACACAACAGAAGGAGTGGAACATGTAGAAGAAACCAGTGCTACACACATCTGAATTGATTTATAATTCTGACTATTTTATTAGCAATGCTGATTTTTTTCCCCCAATTTTAAAATTCACGTCCACCAAATAAACAAAGCAGGTTATTGCAAGTCTTTTCCCTACAATTCGGACTTGTTTTCCCCATCAAAATCTGAATTTATTACACAATTCTGACTTATTTTTTCTCACAGAGTTAATATATAACAACATTTTGACATTCAAATCTTACAATTTTTACAAAAGAGTTTTGTTGTTGCTATTTTCAAGTGTATTTCTTGCAAATGTCGGTTAAGTGTTTACTTTTTCCCTTTTAAACTACACTTCTCACAGTATACATCTTGACGTTCACACTACTGTCTTGCATTCTTGAACTTTCTTTTTGAAAGGAACAAAACACAAAGCATCCTATAATAATCAGACAGGAGGTCCAACAGACTACAAGGCCAAACAATCCACCGATACATAAAACAGTTTAGTACAAATATACAAAAAAAGCTACTAAGAATCATTTACACAAATCCTTATACTTTTCCATAATATGGTTAAAGAAAAAGCATTAAAAACACAATGATTCATGCTCCTACCCATAGCCCTGAGGAACTCCTCGTACAGTTCAAAGGTCATGAGCGGGTTGGGAAGGTCACGCAGCCACTGCTTCAGCACACTGGCGATCACATGGATGTTGTAGTCATCTAAATTCACACTGTTCGCATCTGTGGAGGCAAACAAACAACAATTTATAACAATTTATATGTTTATTGAGCTTATCCTGCGATGCGGAAGTGCGCTCTTCCCTGTGACTGTTCTAGAATCTCTGGGAAATGACGAGGAAACGACAGAAAACAGTCAGACTAACTGCTCTACAAACAAGTGTGTTCACGACTGTACTTAAGATTAACATGTTTGGCTAGTTTTGTGCAGAATTTTGCTACAAATCTGCAGATTTATGCGATATGTTTTGACAGTATAGTAAACGAATACTATGTGAATAATAAAAACTTGATAATAATAAAATAATAAAGTATTTGTTTTTTTTTATTAAGGTTTATAATATAAATCTAATTAGATCAGCTTGTTTGGTAAACAAAGCAACTTTCTAAAAACTATGTAAATAATAAAAACTTGATAACAGTGGAATAAAAATAGTTTTTTTACTATTTAAAAATGATGTCAATAATAAAAACCTTATAATGATCAAATTAAAACATGAAATAAAAAACAACTTTTAAACTTATTTACAATACAAATCTAATTCGATCCGCTTGTTTGGGGAAACCAAGCAAGTCTCTGAAATTATGTGAATAATAAAAACTTGATCATAATAAAATAAAAATAAGTTAACTTTCATCTAAGGTTTACAATGCAAATAAGTAACTGCTTGTTAAGTAAAACAAAGCAAGTCTCTCATACAATAATATCTCTACTCAAAGACAGAAAATATGACTTTACAAACTGCATTGTGCAGAAGTTGCATAAACAATTGCATATTAGTTAATAATAGAACAGAATTAATATTAGAAGTGAATAAATATATAAAGGCTACGCAGTGGTGCAGTAGGTAGTGCTGTCGCCTCACAGCAAGAAGGTTGCTGGTTTGAGTCTCAGCTGGGTAGGCTATATTGTCCGTTGTCCGCAATTGTTCCCAGAGATGGGTTGTGGCTGGAAGGGCATCCACTGCGTAAAACATGTGCTGGATAAGCTGGCGGTTCATTCCGCTGTGGCGACCCCGGATTAAAAAAGGGACTAAGCCAAAAATGAATGAATGTATGTATATATAAATACATACATACATACACATTTACATAATTAAATAAACAGACTTAATAATGGGTTAAAATAATTGAGGAAATCTGGATTTTTCTGTCCGTGCAAATTGTGTGTGTCGGTGCTTCAATTCAACTCAAGTATATTTGTATAGCACATTTCACAATAATTAATGGGTCACACTTTACAATAATAAGGTTTAATGTATAAGTTTAATGTATAAAAATATAAGTAGATGTATATGTAAATATACATATATATATCTACTTAAATATAACATATTTAAATATATTAAAAATATTAAACATATGTATTAAAATATAAGTTTAATGTATTTACTGCCATGAACTAATTATGAACAATACAAGTACAGCATTTAATAATCATAGTTCAACATTTACTAATGCATTATTAACATCCACATTCATGCTTGTTAACATTAGTTAATGCACCGTGAGTCAACACCAACTAACAATGAACACTGTATTTTCATGAAGTAACATGAGCACAAACTGTTATAAATGTATTGTTCATATTAATAAATGCATTAACTAATGTAACCTTATTGTAAAGTGTTACCAAATATAGTAAAGCAGCTTCACATGTGCACATTCTTGCACTACAATCCAATTATTAGTTTCCACAACTTGATTAGTTACTAATAACTTTAACTAACTAGTAACAATAGTTTAGTAATAGCTTTTAACTATTATTATATGAGCAGAGTTAAGCTGCAGTTCTACAGTGTACAGGTGCTGAATGGAGTGTGTTTGTGTATTAGGTGTTGTGATGTGGTGCAGCTCACCCGTGTCCAGCCCCTGCTTCAGCTCTTTGATCTTATTGGTGGATCCAGACTTCCTGTAGATGCCCTCGGTGTAGAGGCCGTGCATCTCGATGTAGTTGATCAGCTTCTCCACCACCAGCGGGACGCTTCGCTCATCACTCGTCAGACGAGACAACTCTACACCGAACTGCCGTGAAGACAGCTCTGGGTCAAACTGAGAACACACACATGGATGCATGCGCACACGCACACGCACGCACACACACACACACACAAACACACACACACATATACATACATATATACATACACATACACACACACATACACACACACACATAAACATGACCACACACAACATGCGCACATACATACATACATACATACATACATACATACATGTACAACACAGACGCACACACAAAACATACACATATAAGGACACGTGCGCACACAAACAAAAACACAATGTGCACACACAAACAAACATGCACAATGCACACACACAAAAACATGATGTGCACACAAATAAAAAACAAACATGTGCAACAACACCACACACACACATACATACAAACACATGTACACACACACACAAAACACAATGTGCACGCGCACACATACAAACAAACATGTGCATCAATGCACACAGACACGTGCACACACACACATACACACACAAAACACAATGTGTACACATTCAAACATGCACAACACAAACACACAAATGCATGCACACATAAAAACAGACATGTGCACACACACACACAAACACCGTGCACACACATAAAACAAACATGTGCAACAACGCACACACAGACACATACAGACACGTGCACACATACACACACACACAAAAACACAAGGTGCGCACACATAAAAACAAACATGTGCAACAATGCAAACACACATGCACAACAAAACGGACACATACACAACGCACAGAGAGCAAACACACACACCATAAAGAAAAAAACCACATGCACAAAACACAAACACAACACACATACACAACACACAAACACACACAGAGAGAGACAGACAGACACAAATGAATTACATGAAAAAATGGCGCTCGAGAAACAAAGATTCTTGCTCAATGATGAGACACAAAAAACTGAAGATGGCAAACAACAGATTTAGGCCCAATCCCAATTCTATTTGTGTACTCCCTTGGGCCCTTACAACCCAGGGTTAAGGGGAAGGGCTTCAAAATGTACCCCTAAAATTGGGACAGCACCTCTACACGTCATCACACGTCATCACCATCTCTTGCTTCATGTGAGATCAGACGATGGAGACTGCTGGAGTGATTCCACTTGTGTTATTTATTGGTGTTTATCTTCAGGAAATCACTGAAGGCACATATCATGTTATCATGACGATCTTATGTGCCAATAAGCTCATAACTGTACTGTGTATTTAACACAGTGGCCATATTCATCAATGTGAACACAAGAACACAGCATTAACATTATAGCAGACAATGTAAACAGCTCATTCCCTAACACTGGACTCTTCTGACCGGGTATTTGAGTGTCATCGAGTGTCAGAATGCTATGCGACTGCTGTACAGGAGTTATGATTAGGGATTATAGATCGCCAAATTTCATGAAGGTAAAACATGAGTGCGGTTATGAATATATTAAAACATCGGCTTGTTTGTTGTAAGAATTTGTAATAATGACAAAAAATACTAATTAGTGAATCTCCTGACTTTCGGGTGCAGCGATCCTGCCGTTGTGGCTGGTGTATTCTGGGAAATTTTCTTACTCCTTGGTTTCGAGTGTGTCCTGAAAAATCTCTGTTTCAAGGGGTATCTAGCCCTTCCCCTTAGCCCTACACCTTTACGCTAAAAATTATTAGGACAAGTAAGGGGAAGGGCTAAGCGGTAGAATTGGGATTGGGCCTTATTATTATTTAATTTCTGTTTTCAAAAAGGGAAAACACAACAACTCAAAATGAAGAGAGAGTTTTCTTAAAACAATCAACATTACCTGCCAGCAGGAGCGCACAATAGCATTAAACTGAAAACACGGTTATTTTGCTCCCCTTACTGGCAGGATTTATTTTATTGATTTATTTTGTTGAATGTTTTAAGAAAACACTCAATTCATTTTGCTCATTATTTTCTGAAAGCAAGACTGTCTAGGAAATTTAAGATGTTTTTTTGGAAACGTGAAGAGCATTTTTTTGTAGTGTTTATTTGTAAAAATCTAATAACTTTGGATGAGTTAACATTTGAGAAACACTTAAGCAAAACAGACAGATACAGCTCATTATTTATGTCAAACACAATATTAAGAATGAAAGGACGGCCAATTTCACAGTGTCAGCATATGGGTTTCCATCAGCCTGCGCTAATGCATGTTTTCAAATCACGCATGAGAACCTGGAGAAAACCCACGGGGAGAACATGCAAACTGCCCCAGCTGGGGCTCGAACCAGTGACCTTTTTGCTGTGAGGCGACTGTGCTAACCACTGAGTCACTGTGTCGCCCCTTTTATTGTGCTTTCTAAATAAATTTGATTAGATTTAATGCAAATAACGGGACATGGAAAACACTTGTTGGATAAACTACACTTACAGGACTCCATTATGCTTGCCTTGTTTACTGTTGGTTGCTAGGTTACCAATACTGCAGTGAGCCACTCTAACAATAATGGAGACGCAGCTAATTCGCATATGGAATGAATTATTTTAGCTGTTTTAAAAGATTTTCTTCACATTAAGATGGAAACCCAGCTAATCGGTCAACCGTTATAATGAAGTGCTCTTACCTTCTTGCTGCATTTGGTGGTCATCCTCAGACAGCACTTCTTGTGGCACGCATAGCGACACACTGAAGAACAGTAGGAAGAAAAACAAGCACGTTTAACAGCCAATCAGACATGGAGCATCACATTTCCCTCTCAGATCTACAGGAATATGAAACTGAGAGACTGTTCTCAATCAGGTCCAGGAGAAAACTGAGGGATTTATGGTGGGAAAATCAAATTAAGCTGCTCTCAGACCAGCAGACAGACACTTAGAGACTGAATATGGGAAAAGAGAAACTGATATACACTACACGAATGCTACAATGACTTATTATTAATATACTATTAAAGTTTTTGTTTTTATTTTAATTACTTTACATTGTTTTTGTTTTAATTTATTGTTATTCGCATTTAAAGTTTTAATATTTTATTTCAGCCTTTTTGTATAATATTGTAGTTTTTAGCCTTAGTTTATTTAGCCATTTATTTTATTTAATTATTTTCATTTAATTTATTGCAAATAATTAGATTAACAATAAAGTTTTTGCCCAATTTTAACCCATATATATTATATAACCTATATATATTTTTTCTGATACTGCTATATCTTTTTCAATGTTAAATAAAATTGCTCATAAAATATTAGAAATATTAGATGAGATAATTTTGTCATTTAATGTGACCAAAACACATATAACTTGAAAATATAAATTGGTATATTGCTTTTAAGAAAATGCTTCAATATAATATTAATAATAATATTACATTTAATTTATGACGCTTTATATTCAGACAGAATCTTAAAATAATACATGTAAAAACAAATAAAAAAGTGCTAAAAATTAGTCAAAGGATCATCTAAAATTCCACAGTTAAAATATAAGAGCCTTAAAACATCCGTGTCCTTGATAAAAAAAAGGCATTATTTATAGTTTTTTACAAACACATGAACATTTAAAATAATTCCCGAAAATAGATATTCTTCAAGTCAAATTAGCAGTATTTGGTACTTCTGTAGTTACAGAACATAACAAAAGGATGGAGTAAATCAGTGCTGAATGCCTTTATCAGTCATTCTAATGTTATGAATGACTTGGTTGATTAAACTGACAGAGCTGAACTCACGTTTGCAGACGCAGGCTTTGTCCATCATCCAGATGAGAGATGAACAGAACTCGCAGTAGGTCGGGATGCTGTACTGCGTGGATTTAAAGATGTGGCCCATGTGCTCTTCCACCTGCAGAGGGCAGCAGAGCACTCAACATTTCAACACTGTTACAGTGTGGCTGGATAGTAGAGGATTAATTATAACCTGGATTATACATCTAATTACAGTAAACTACTTTTTAAAATACTCTTAATCAGATTACAGTTACTTTTTATGGATTATGGCTTATGGATTACATTATGGCAGCAAGTTGTTCACAACTCATTGATTTCTGCTCAGTTCCTTTTTTATGTCTATTTTTAATAAGCCTGCTGCTGCTTGAATACATTTACGATATATTAAGGTTTTTTAGAAGAGAGATTTTATAACTTCGATACTGTTATACAATCCAAATTCAAAATTAGTCTGATTGCTACCATAAAAGTAGTCTAAATGTTACAATAAAGTAATCCAAAAGTACACAGACTGTGTTACTTTAAAACTAATCTAAATGCTATCATAAGTAATCTAAATGTAATCCAAAATAGGCAGATTGTGTTACTATAAAAGTAATCTCAATGTATCCATGAAAGTAACCTAAATGTAATCCAAAATAGGCAGATTATGGTACCATAAAAGTAATCTAAATGTAATCCAAAAGTATGCAGATTATTACTATAAAAGTAATCTCAATGTTACCATAAAAATAATCTAAATGTAATCCAAAGTAGGCCGATTGTGTTACAATAAAAGTAATCTCAATGATACCATGAAAGTAATCTAAATGTAATCCAAAAGTAGGCAGATTATTACTATAAAAGTAATCTTAATGTAACCATGAAAATAATCTAAATGTAATCCAAAAGTATGCAGATTATGATACCATAAAAGCAATCTAAATGTAATCCAAAAGTATGCAGATTATGATACCATAAAAGCAATCTAAATGTAATCCAAAAGTAGGCAGATTATAACTATAAAAGTACTCTCAATGTTACCATAAACGTAATCTAAATGTAATCCAAAAGTAGGCAGATTATTACTATAAAAGTAATCTTAATGTAACCATGAAAGTAATCTAAATGTAATCCAAAAGTATGCAGATTATGATACCATAAAAGTAATCTAAATGTAATCCAAAAGTATGCAGATTATGATACCATAAAAGCAATCTAAATGTAATCCAAAAGTAGGCAGATTATAACTATAAAAGTACTCTCAATGTTACCATAAACGTAATCTAAATGTAATCCAAAAGTAGGCAGATTATAACTATAAAAGTACTCTCAATGTTACCATAAACGTAATCTAAATGTAATCCAAAATAGGCAGATTGTGTTACTATAAAAGTAATCTCAATGTTACCATAAACGTAATCTAAATGTAATCCAAAATAGGCAGATTGTGTTACAATAAAAGTAATCTCAATGATACTATAAAAGTAATCTAAATGTAATCCAAAAGTATGCAGATTATGGTACCATAAAAGTAATCTAAATGTAATCCAAAATGCAATTGATTACAATTAATAAGTAATCCATCCAGCTCTGCTAACCAAGTATACATAAGACATAAAACACCAGAATAATGCTATAAATGTAAATAAGACTGACTGTGTCTGATTCCTTCTTCCTCCTCTTCTTTCTCTCAGGTTTAGGAGCCTGAAAACAAAAGAGAAGAGTCTCAGAAGACTTATTTGGGTGTGTGTGGGGTGTTTGGATGTGTGGATGTTTTACCTTACTGATGGTTCCGTCCATTGGCTTGTATTCGGTCATGAACTCATCCAGGAAGACTTTGAACGTGTTGACCCAGACTTTAACAGGAGACTCGCTCCAGTCTCTCTGCTCCAGACGCATGCTCTTCTCCAGAATGTGCTCGAACAGAGCGTAGAGATCTTTATAGCGAATGCTCCTGCCGTCATCCATCTAAAGGGGACACATTTTATATTGGAGATTTTGAGCATAAGATCAAGTTTTAAATTAATTACTCACATAATTATTCATGTCGTTCCAAACCTATAAGACCTTTAATCATCTTCAAACTCAAATTACGATTCTTTTAGGCATAAGCAATACCACATTTTAATTGCTTTATGACACCGATATTTATTTTATTAATGTGATTGAATTAATATTTTTAAAATTGCAAATGCGTTTTTTTTTAATAGTTGTTATTTTTTTAAATAATTGTTATATATATATATATATATATATATATAATTTTTTTTTTTTTATGTTGTCATGCCAACTTGCTACCATATAAACAGAAGCATGCAACACTAGTCCCGCCTCCGAGTTCTTCTGATTGGTCCACTGCTTTGGAATTGACAGTATGGCAAATTCATTTTTCATTATGCATATTCAAAACGAACAGCAAAAGCAAGTACTGGAGATTTGTTATTATTCCTGTAGTTCCGTACTGAACTGTGACAGCAAAACAGAGGTATGCACCAAACCGTGACTCCAGTGTACTGTTACACCCCTCAATACGAAAACAGAAGATAGATTTCATTTATTTTTGAAGATGACTGAAGGTCTAATGGGTTTTCAACGACATGAGGGTGAATAGTTAATTATTAAATTGACAGTATTTTCATTTTAGAGTGACCTATCCCATCAAGGCTTGATTATAAGTCAGTGTACAGTTCTGGATGTTGGAAACTCACAGCCAGAGCAGTAGAGTATGAGTTGAAGATATTGAGGCGAAACTCCTTTAGGGCTTTCTTGAACACCACATCCACAGCAGTGTCTTTCTGTCCATCTTCAGCATCCAGATCACTGATCTACAACACATCAGAAAACAGATAGTGCAGATTTGAGCAAATATGATGATACTTCCTGCTTCAAATAAGCTTTCATTAAACAGTAAGCTCCCTGTTACACAGAAATTTGGGACAATATAAAAGCAGGAGGGCTAACAGTTCTGACGTCAACTGTATATGTATGAAGGAATATTAATGTACATATGTAGGAGTGCAGGTTCTACCTTCTTCATGAGGAAGTCGTTCATGCTGCGGTAGTCTGCGGTGCTGGTGAGGATGTGCAGAGCGTCGTTCTGCCAGGCGGTGGACTCGAGAGAAACGCTGCTGATCTTTAGACTGCGCCGCCTCTTCATCGACATCATGCCCAGCATCGGCTCGCGGTTCTCCTTGCTGTCGCGCCTGCGCTCAGACACACCTGCATGCTCTGGGCTTCCTGGAGGAGAGTCTGGGACACAGAGAAGGCATGTTAGAAACAGGTCTACATGGAGAGACATTCATTATTGCGGGAAAACACACCATTTCTCCTGTCGGTGAGCTCTGAGTCTGCGGAGCGCCCCCTGCTGGATATCTTTTTATCTCCATGTTTGCTCTTACTCCAGAAGCGCATTTTGCCTCTCACCCTTTAGAGAACAAAGTATGGATGACATGACATTTTCATGCACTGATTAATTACAAAAACAAACAAAAAAAACTCTAGACATGGAACAAAATATTGATGCATGGTGAATTGAATAATCATTTTGCAAGGATTCTGAGAGCACATAGAGCATCGTTTGCTTATAATAACTTTCCTTGAGCACCATCTACTGCTCAAAACTAGCCTAGAGCATTATCTACTAATGAAACTAGCCTGGACAGCAGTTTAGAACTAGTCTAGAGCACCGTCTGCTGCTAAACACTACCCTTAAGCGCTTTTTGCTGTTCAAAACTAGCCTAGAGCACAATCTGATGTTCAAAAGCATTCTACAGTGCCATCTGCTGATTAAACTAGTCTAGAGTGCAGTCTGTTGTTTAAAACTAGCCTAGAGAGGGGTTTGAAACTAGCCCTGAGCAGCGTTTACTGTTAAAACTACCCTACAGCGCCATCTGCTGTTCAAAACTAGCCTAGAGAGAGTTTAAAACTAGCCTAGAGCACCATCTGATATTCAAAACTAGCCTAGAGAGAGTTTAAAACTAGCCTAGAGCACCGTCTGCTGATCAAAACTAGCCTAGAGTGCCATCTGCTGTAAAACATAGCCTAGAGCGCCATCTTCTGTTAAAACACTAGCCTATAGAGCTGTTTAAAACTAGCCTAGAGCACAGTCTGCTAATCAAAATTAGCCTAGAGCACCATCTGCTGTTAAAAACAAGCCTGGAGCACCATCTGCTGTTCAAAACTACCCAAGAGAGCGGTTTAAAACTAGCCTAGAGCGTCATCTGCTGTCAAAAACTAGCCCAGAGCGCCGTCTGCTGTTTAAAACTACCATAGAGAGCGGTTTAAAACTAGCCTAGAGCGTCATCTGTTGTAAAAAACTAGCCTAGAGCGCCATCTGCTGTTCAAAACTAACCTAGAGTGTCATCTACTGTAAAAAAACTAACCTAGAGCACCATCTGCTGTTCAAAACTAACCTAGAGTGTCATCTACTGTAAAAAACTAACCTAGAGCGGCATCCGCTATTCAAAACTAGCCTAGAAAGCTGTTTAAAACTAGCCTAGAGCGGCGTCTGCTGTAAAAAAAAACTAGCTTAGCGTATCTCTGTTTTGATTTTTACAATAGTAACATATTACTCTGTGCAGTTATATCACATCAGCAAGAAAGACTTTTTTAGACACAATATTTCATTTTTATTCTGATTGGCCAGTTTAAATAGGTCAGCTAGTAGCAGGAATGAGCCGCCTCTGACCTGCTGTCTGTCTGAGACATGGACTTCCTGAGCGAATCCATTTTCCCAAGATCCCCTGAGGACATGGTCTTCTGGATCCTCTTCTGCTCCTTCTGAGACGACTGGAGACGGGAAGCAAACACAAAACTCGCTCAGGCCAGAATCAGACTTTATAAACACTGAAGCACTTCAGAAGGCTATCAGATTTCCAAGAATATACAGCTTAACCGTGCCGTGACACCAAACCCACTCACCGTCAATATTAGAGAATAGAGCATTTGAGAAAAGAGAGTGAGTGAGTGAGTGAGTGATCCCATTAATTCTGTGTTAATTCTAGTCACGTGCGTGTCCACTTCCAATATTCATCAAGTTATTAGAAGTAAACAGATCCAGTGGAGGAAAACTTCACATTCAAGAACAGACACCCGAAATACTTGAAAGGAAAGTGTTTGGTTAATCTCGACCTCATCCAGTCAGGTTTATTCGTCTTCTACAGGATTAGTCCTATTTTTTGAGGATGGTCAGATTTGGTTATGAGGGAGGTCAACGGTTGTGGTCAGTCAAGAGGCGTTTGGATGCTTGCACACTGACCAAACTTTAGATTTAGATATTTTAGCCCACATTCTGTCATCATTTACTCAACAGAATGTTGTTCTGAATATCTAGGTTTTAGAGTTGAAATAACTAGCCAACCTTATATAAACATGTTCTTGTTGTTGAAGTCTTCTGATCACAGTTGATATAATATAATGGCCTGCAATAACACAGTTTGTTCAGTGGGGTGCTGTAGTGCAAGACTATTCTTCAGCTTTTCTGAATATCAGCCAACAGAAGATACTTATGAGAATATGACAGACTTAATAATAAATCCTGACAATCTAGATCAGGGGTGCCAAACTTGGTCCTGGAGGCTTGTGTCCTGCAGAGTTTAGCTCCAACTTGCCTCAACACACCGGCCAGGATGTTTGTATCCCTATATGAGCTTGATTAGCTGGCCTAGGTATGTCTGATTGGTCTTGGAACTAAACTATGAAGAACACCGGCCCTCCAGGACAGAGTTTGGGCACTCCTGATATAGTAGGTTCTGCTGGAAAACACATGATGTGTGGTTGGATCAGTGTGCATAGCTCCGATCCGGAGGGAGCGCAGTTGTTCCTGCTCTGGGTTTTACCATCTCGGAGTCGCTGTGGAAGACGCAGTCGATGTCGGGGGAACTGGGGGAGTGTGGGGGCCGGGTGCAAGAGAGCACAGGTGTGTCCTCATATTCATCATCCTCATCTTCCTCAGAATCAGCCTCTGTGCTACAGGCTCGGCTGAGGAAATCGGAGCGCGTCCTGGCCATACGAGCTTTCTTTTTACAACCAGCTCTGGTCACCTGATCGTTCACATTGATGATGTCAAGACAAAACTCCTGCTGGACCTGAAAGTTGCATCCATCCTTCTGTCCAACAATCCATCATTCATCCATCCAACAACCAATCCATCTGTCCTTCCAACCATTATTATTCCACCTATTCATCTAACCATTCACCAATCAATTCATCCATCTATTTCCCCACCCACCTGTCTGTCCATAAACTAACCCATCCACCAATCAGTCCATCCTTCCAATCCATCTTTCCATAGATCCAGTCACCTATCCATCAAGTCATCCTTACACCATCCATCCACCCACCTAACATTCGAACCATCCGTTCATCCATACACCCATCCATCCATTCAGCTATCAATCATCCACCCACACACTCATTAAATCCACTTTTCCATCCATCCATACATCCATTCATTAACCTATCCATCCTTCCACCAATTCATTATCCACCTATCCATCTGTCTATCCAACCACCCACCCACCTTTCAGTCCATACACCCATCCATCCATCAATCCATACACCCATCCATCCATCAATCCATCCATCCCTAAACCCATCCACTGGTGTACTAAAATACTTTTTTTCCCCACAGAAAATATCCATTTTGTAACGAATAATCCTGAACAAATAAGGTTTGTCTGTCGTTTGTCTGCCACTCACATCTCTGTTCTTCAATGATCTGAATCCTGCTTCTCTTTGGATCGCCAATGACCGTTCCTGATTCACCAGGTCTTTATCCGACCTGAAAAACACAGCAAAACAGCTTTCTCAGACTGGACCACACGATCGCAATCCAGCACTTCAGCTACAGCAACATCTTCTAAATATCAGTAGATGAACTCACTTGGAGAAGGTGAGTCGGCTGCGTTTGGGGGGGAAGGCCACATTCGCTGCTTTCTCCTTCATGCTTATGCTGATACTCTGAGAAACAAACTTCTTCTGAACATCAGCTTTGGGCTCTGAAGGCTCTTCGTTTGACGCCGCACTCCTCAAGTCCAGCTGGAGGGGTTTGGAGGAAACCGAAAATGAAGAACCAGTGTCCAGCTCATGATTGGTTCGAGGTTCAGGAATGATTGAACAATCCGAAGCAGATTCTCCATTGGAGAGCGGGACGTCCTGAGCTTCTAGTGTTTGCAGACTGCTCCGGTCAACAGGGTTTTCCTTCTGCATGCTGATGATGACCACCACAGACTCCTTCTTCTCTCGGATCTGCTTGGCACGGTTTGGCGTTTGTGGCGCACTATTAATCGGACTCCCGTCTTCATCAGGGATGTAGAAATGGGGTTTGAAGGATGCAGCCGGACTTGTTTGGTTGACCTCCATTGGTTCGGATTTGGAAAGTTCAAGTTTTGCTGAGGCTGAATCCTCGTTTTCAAGGAGCTCAAAGCTTTCTTGGCTATCAGTGGAGGCTTGATGAGGAGGATGATGTTTGGACGGAGGGATCTGAGCGTCTTCTGTGTTTGATCCGGATCGGACTTTGAGCAGCTCTAAACTGAACGTGGCTTGTTCGAGTTCTCGTTGCCTCCTGCTTTCTCTTTTGTTTCGGCTCTTCAGAGTGCTGTCGTCTACAGTTTTTGGAGGAGGATCGGTGGTCTGCTTTTCCCAAACCTCCTCCAGCTTCTCTGCTTCTTCTGTGTTTTGGTGTAAACTCTTGGTCACAGTGCTTGGATGCTTGCTTTGCTCTCTACATTGTTGCTCTCTCAGAATTCGGCACCTTAAAAAGAAACAAAAAAGCACAAATTTTAATACTTTACAAAATATTGAACCATTTCAGACACAATACGCAGGGTTTGCATGTTTTTCCCTGCTAAAATTCTACGACAATGCACATTTAAATTACAGCATGTAGTAAAACACATGACAATCCTTGTAATTTATGACGATTTATTAAGATAATGCTCACGTTCAACCTACACGACTTTAAACATGGGCAGATCGCTGTGCCGTTCACGCTACATGACTTGATTTTGTGTCTTTAAATCGCTGTGGTGTTCACACTACGAGACACTACGTGAATGATCCACAAGAGGGGGGTCACACACTACATGATCTGTCAACAACTCGCTCGCCAACAGCGGAAAATTGGAGCAGAAGCCAAATTATGTTGAAGAGTGTTACCGTTGTCGACTCTGCTGCCCCCTGCAGGCGGCCTGTAGTGTGACGGCGGCACGGCGCTGCTGCAGAAAGCTCCGCCGGTGTGTGCGTGTCCTCCAGACGGCCTGAATGAGCGTCGCCGCTGTGTTACGTGTGTTCAGGACTCTCCTCCAGCACCTCTGGATGATCAGTACAGCTCTCCTCTGCTGCAGGTACAGACGTCTCGCTCTGAAGCCTCTCCAGACGGCCTGAAGACGCAGTGCTGCCCCCTGCTGGAGCTCCAGCGCACACACCGACCCGTCAGCCTGAGATATACAGCTACGCCACCAGCGCTGAGGTCAGAAAACACACACAATACAGCATACTGAGGAAAACTGAACTGATAAAGTGGAGATTATTCATTACTAAATTCAACAGATAGGAGCACTTCCTTGATTTTATTTACTATTTATTACATACATATGCATTTAAACAAATCATTACTGCATAGAAATGCAATTATTAGATGAATAATAAAGTATATTTATAGATATTTAAAAATAAGAATTACTTAAATACATCATTTAAATGATCATCGTTTCTTTTAAAATGCAACGTTTGATATATTAATACATAATGTTAATAATATACTTATTTAATATACAAGTATAATATATAAGCATATACTTATTTACTAACAATTTAATGGAGATTGCTTTATTTATTATCCTGCCGCTTTATAAAATCTATAAGGCACGTAACACTACAGTGAGTTAACCACGTCTGTTTTTAAATGCTTGTGTTTTTATGGATTAATTGTTGTAATGTCATGCTAATGCCCAGTAACTGCTTCACTATACAGTAGGCAACACCTGAAGTGGATCAAAACCTTTCAACAAAATTGTCCTAAAACTGTATACAACATCCATTACTGTCTGAGGACAATTTCAATCCACTTGAAATGTTGACTAATGTATAAATATAGTAAGAAATCTGAGTGTTTTTAAATAATTTAAGACTAGTCTATATGTGTTTAGTGCTGTTAAATAATTAATTAAGATTAATCACATTCACAATAAGCTTGTATTTACATCATTTGTATTTTTATAGTTGAAGTCAAAATTATTCAACGCCTTGTTTATTTTTTTCCCCAAATTCTGTTTAACAGAAAGCAGATTTCTTCAACACATTTCTAATCATAATAGTGTTAATAACTCATCTCTAATTACTGATTTATTTTCTCTTTGCCATGATGACAGCACATAATATTAGACTAGATATTCTTCAAGACACTTCTATACAGCTTCAAGTGATGTGTAAAGGCTTCACTAGGGTAATTAGGGTAAAGTTAGGGTAATTAGGCAAGTCATTGTATAACGAGGGTTTGTTCTGTAGACTATCAAAAACAAATATAGCTTAAAGGGGCGAATAATATTGAGCTTAAAATGCTGTTTAAACAATTAAAAACTGCTTTCATTCTAGCCAAAATAAAACAAATAAGACTTTCTCCAGAAGAACAAATATTATCAGACATACTGTAAACATTTCCTGAATCTGTTCAACATCATTTGGGAAATATTTAAACAAAAAAAAAACGTTAAAAGGGGGGTGAATTATTCTGACTTTGACTATATATACACATGCAACATCTTGTATTATCTTGTAAAGGATGGGTTTGTTAGTGGTGCACATGTTGAAAAACGCAATGAAGAAATAACTGAATAATGAGAAGTGACAGGAAGCTCCGCACACATGCATCTTATCAAAGCTGTGTTTAGCGTAAGCTGCTGTGTGTGGAGCGCCGCATGTTTGCCTTTGTGTTTGTGAGAATCGAGTGAGTTTCATGTCTCTCTGACATGAAAGAGCCGCCTTGTTTTGAAGGAGGAATGGAGACGTTCAGCTCCAGAAAACACTCCACAAACAGCTTATAAAACACCAGCGCCAGCTGAAAAACACCTCAGAGAAGACACATCTTCATCTCTGAGACACGTCTGACAGAGACATGCAGTTTCTGGAGCTTTGTGATGCTGCAGACGCGAATAAACCCGGGTGTTTTTCTACAGGTCTGAGTCTACAGTTTTTAATTGAAGCGTTTTAATCAGGGAGGTATCAATATAGAGATCAATCTGTCTATCAGCAGAAAACAAAATGAGTCGACTGTTTAGTCTCAATAATCAAGTACAGTTAATATTTCAATCATCATCATCATCCATGATTGAGTGTGAATTATGAGCGTGTTTTCTGCTGTGAACGTGTCGATCTGAGGGATGGTTTATTTGGTTGTTTTGATCTGGGAATGTGAGCGTTCTCCTGGCTGACGTTCACTGCTCTTGTTTTTGTTGGCCTGAATCCTGCAGGAAGATCCAGAGAAAACAACAGCAGAGAACTGAACTCCACACCATTATTAAACACAGCTGCATCTATAGCAGCGTACAGTACATGTTAAACGAGCAGAAATCACTTCTATAACAGGTTTAAACCCAGATGTGTGTCAGCAGTGTGTCAATATCTCCAGCCTCTAATGGTGAACATGAATTAATCCTATTGTTTATAATCAGACTTGATGAATGAAACACTTTGATTGACATTCCCCCTTTGTATGTGTCATCAGACAGGCCCCGCCCACTAGTGCCAATCTCTCCCTCATTAGCATAGGACATTAGTCCTGCTTTAAATCTGCCACTATGCTGACACACAGGCATTTGTAGCTCCACCCTCTTCTGAAAAGAGCACAATCTCATTTGCATTTAAGTCACCAGAACACCACAATTAGGATCAAAGCCTGAAAGGGTCAGTTTCAGAGAGCTGGAGAACAGTATCTGTGTGCTGTTTTGAGCTCAAGCTTCACTACAGACACCAGAGATGCATTTTACATCTGATTAAAAGGGGCAGAGTAGGTCTCCTTTAATTATAGAAGTAAGAAAGAAAGCGTAGAAGCACATGAGTGTGAGTAAAGGATGTGGAACTGTTGATTTGTGTGTACCTGTATGAGGCGCGCGGCTCGTTTCTGCCTGCAGAAGTGCTTTCTGTCCCTCTGCGTCCGGAAGCTTCTCTGCAGGCAGACGATCCTCCTGAGCACCTCCTGATGGAGCTCGTCCTGCAGCCGCTGCCGGAGCCGCTCATGCAGGAACACCTGCCACACACACACACACACACACACATCTCACAATACACTTCACAGGTGTCTTAGGCCCAGGACACACCAACCCGACGGTCGGCTGTTGGGTTTTGTTGGTCCATCTAGTGTGTTTCATGTGTTGTTTTATACATCAGCTCTCGTCAGGTTGATGTCGAAGCTTATTGACCCAACCTCAGCATTGGCTGAACAGAGTGCTCTGATTGGTTATCAAGCAACGAATCAGAGCACGAGTGTGTCATGGTTAAGTGATGTAGCAAGTAAACAGTTCAAGTCATGAAGAGGCCGGCTGTGTGTTCGCTACTTTTGTCAGATATTTGCAAACGATATGGATTATTAGATTATCAGACGCATGACGAGAGAGAGGGCGAGGCAGTGGCGCAGTAGGTAGTGCTGTCGCCTCACAGCAAGAAGGTCGCTGGTTCGAACCTCGGCTCAGTTGGCGTTTCTGTGTGGAGTTTGCATGTTCTCCCTGCCTTCGCGTGGGTTTCCTCCGGGTGCTCCGGTTTCCCCCACAGTCCAAACACATGCGGTACAGGTGGATTGGGTTGGCTAAATTGTCCGTAGTGCATGAGTGTGTGTGTGAATGTGTGTGTGGATGTTTCCCAGAAATGGGTTGCGGCTGGAAGGGCATCCGCTGCGTAAAAACTTGCTGGATAAGTTGGCGGTTCATTCCGCTGTGGCGACCCCAGATTAATAAAGGGACTAAGCCGACAAGAAAATGAATGAATGAATGACGAGAGGGAATCCCTCCCCAGTGAAAGACGATTACTGGAATAACACCGCTTTGTTTACGCTTTGTGAACATCAGCAGTTTGGTTTCGCTTTGTGGAAGTAGAAAACAGATAGCACCCCCTGCTGGAGCTGAAATACACGTCCTCTTACGGAAGTCCTGGAGGGCGGGTGTCCTGCAAAGTTTAGCTCCAACACTAATCAAACACACCTGGGCTACCTAATCAAGCTCTTACTAGGATTTCTAGAAACATCCTTGGAGGTGTGTTGAGGCAAGTTGGAGCTAAAATCTGCAGGACACCGGCCCTCCAGGACCGAGTTTGGACACCCCTGTCTTACGCAAACGGAGCTGTTGTTTCATTGGTGTGTTCATGCACAGCTTGATGGTCCAGACGTGATCCAACAAGAGGCGACAATGTTTATGTAATACATACATTTGACTCAATGAAGCATGTATTTATTTAAATTACTAATGAAACATGGTGAAGTGTTCAGTGTTTTGAGGGACATTTAGTGTATAGACTTTAGTTGGATGGTTTGAGTGGTTGGGTCAAAGTGTTCAAACTATGCGTCTAATTTGACTTTATTTTTAGACTACATATAGATACAACCAGCTTACAGCTTACAGTGTCTATCAGTCCTCTAGATCTGCCAGTTTCAGACTGTTGAATGAATAGACTGATTGGTGTCATTATGCATTCATGATGGTATGAACCATTATAGGGTTGGTCAGTGTGTCTCTTACCATACTGCGGCCCACTTGATAGCCGCTGGGCTCCAAGTCTGCACTGCGCAGGAACTCTCGGATGCCCATCTGACTGGCACTGAATCCAGCCGGCAGCAGAACGTGGAAATGATGAGCAAAATCCTGGAGAAACACACAACGGCTGACTCAGAGAGACGTGAATCATCTTTAAACTAATCTTTTCCTGAACACACACTGTATAAACAACTCTTTTAAAACATGGCAACGTCAATTTCTGAAAAGGACTGATTGAGCTTTAAATTGAATGTGATCAGTGATTTAGGACATTTTCAACACTGACCTGAACTGAATCAAAAATGATCACGTTTACAATCGAAAACTGCAACACTGACACTGAACTGAATCATTCATACATGATTAAGTTTACAACACTGACAGTTACTGAACTGAATCAAAAATGAACCAAATCAAATTTATAAATGATGAATTTTGCAAATGCCATTAATTATGAAGGTGATTTGGATCACTTACTGAACTGATTCAGATCCATAACTGATGAAATATGCAACACTGACACTTACTGAACTGAACCAGACGTCAAAAATGTTTTAGTTTTCATTAATTATAAACTGAATGCAGACACTTGCTGAACTAAATCAGAAATGAACTTATCAAGATTCACGATTGATTCATACTGATGCTTAAAGGAATGAAAACTGAACTAAATCAGGTACTTAATTAATGAGAGTTGCAACACTTACTGAACTGAATCAGAAGTTAACAGTGTTTCAGTTTAATAATTATGAATCAAATGCAGACACTTGCTAAACTGAATCAGAACTGAACTGAATCAGTTTGGTGATTCATGAACATATTAGAACAACTACTAAACTGAGACATTTGGTTCATAATTGATACACTTTGCAACATTGACACTTGCTGAATCAAAATGAATCAGAAGGTTGATTCAGTTCTTTTATTATTAATTAAATGTTACATAGTTTAGTAATGAATCAAGAATCAAGAGGTGATTTAGTTGAGTTCAATAGATTCTTTTCACAAGACATTTAACACTCATCAGCATCTTAAATCCTTGAAAGTTGTTCATATTTAGATTTTTTTTTAAATAATGTAAGAACATTTATATGCATTTATTTATATATTATATCATCTTTGTATCAAATTACAAAAAAGCTGAATGAACACATGTGTAATGCAGTGTGTATGGGGGCAGGACAGTAAATCTGCCGTTATCAGCCTCACACTGTTGTTTTCCTCTTTCTGAAAGTCTTGATAACGCCATCCTGGAGCTTTTCTGCTATTATTTTAGCAAATAGTATTGTAGAATGATGATTTGTTGTGCTATCCCAATCACTGACCACTTCTGCTGCTGAGAAACTCACTTTGTGATGTGATGTGTGTGTGCTGACCTTAAAGCTGTACTTGACGCTGTATCCAGACTGTCGTATCCTGACGGTCTCCAGCATGCCGGTGTACCTGAGCTGTCGCAGCACCAGCGCATCATTGAAGCGCAGAGGAAGCTGCGAGAGAACTACAGTTAAACATCTCCTGTAGATCTGCTGATGCAGTGATGACAGAGCAGAGGCGATACACACCTTCTCTGCATTAGAGCGGATGCACTTGACGAAGTACGGCTCCGACTGCCCCAGCGTCTCCATCAGCTTATTCAGAGAAACCTGACACAAGAGCACATGTCAGCGCTGCGAGTCTCCAAATGTACTTCAGGTTTTAACATGGCACTGTTGTTCTAGTTTAAGACTTTAATTTTGCTTTGCTGATCTCCTGCTGTAGCGTCACATCCATCCATGGTCAAAACACACACACACACACACGTTCTTATTATATAGCATCAGCTCTATTATCAGTGTTTGAAATGCTTGTTCTCAGTGAACCTGGCCTTCCCAAGAGCATACTCAGATGATCATACTATGATCTGATTGGTCAGTCAGCATTACTCTGCTCTGATTGGTCAGATGATTAGATTGCCCAGCTCTTATTGGTCAGGCGACTCTAACTTGTTCTGATTGGTCAGATGGTTCTACTTTGCTCTGAATGGTCTAATGGCCAGACTCTTTTTTGATTGGTCAGATTTCCATATTCTGCTCTGATTAGTCAGATTGCTTTGCTGTGCACTGATTGGTCTGATGAGCATACTTTACTCTGATTGGTCAGATGCTTATATGGATTAACTCTACTCTGATTGGTCAGATGGCTCAACTCTGCTCTGAATGGTTAGATTGCCTTACTCTGACTGGTCAGCTGGCCATACTCTGCTCTGATTGGTTAGATTGCCCTACTCTGACTGGTCAGCTGGCCATACTCTGCTCTGATTGGTCAGATGGCCACACTCTGCTCTGTTTGGTCAGATGACCACACTCTGCTCTGATTGATCAGATGGCCATACTCGGCTCTGATTGGTCAGATGACCACACTCTGCTCTGATTGATCAGATGGCCATACTCGGCTTTGATTGGTCAGATGGCCACACTCTGCTCTGATTGGTCAGATGGCCACACTCTGCTCTGATTGGTCAGATGGCCACACTCTGCTGATTGGTCAGATAGCCACACTCTGCTCTGATTTATCAGATTTCCCTATTGTGACTGGTCAGATGGTCATTCTCTGCTCTGATTGGTCAAATTGCCCTATTCTGACTGGTCAGATGGCCATTCTCTGCTCTGATTGGTCAGATGGCCACACTCTGCTCTGATTGGTCAGATGGCGACACTCTGCTCTGATTGGTCAGATGACCACACTCTGCTCTGATTGGTCAGATTTCCCTATTGTGACTGGTCAGATGGCCATTCTCTGCTCTGATTGGTCAGATAGCCACACTCTGCTCTGATTGGTCAAATTGCCCTATTCTGACTGGTCAGATGGCCATTCTCTGCTCTGATTGGTCAGATGGCTTTACTCTGCTCTGATTGGTCAGATGGCGACACTGCTCTGATTGGTCAGATGACCACACTCTGCTCTGATTGGTCAGATTTCCCTATTGTGACTGGTCAGATGGCCATTCTCTGCTCTGATTGGTCAGATAGCCACACTCTGCTCTGATTGGTCAAATTGCCCTATTCTGACTGGTCAGATGGCCATTCTCTGCTCTGATTGGTCAGATGGCTTTACTCTGCTCTGATTGGTCAGATGGCGACACTGCTCTGATTGGTCAGATGACCACACTCTGCTCTGATTGGTCAGATTTCCCTATTGTGACTGGTCAGATGGCCATTCTCTGCTCTGATTGGTCAGATGGCTTTACTCTGCTCTGATTGGTCAGATGGCGACACTCTGCTCTGATTGGTCAGATGACCACACTCTAATTTATTTGATCAGATGTCTCTTCTCTGCTCTGCTCTGATTGGCCTGATTGCCCTACTCTGCTCTGATTGGTCAGATGGCCACACTCTGCTTTAATTGATCGGATGGCCATACTCTGCTCTGAGTGGTCTGATGTCCATACTCTGCTCTGATTGGTCTACTGCTGTCTGACAGGTAACAGGTGTGTTTCTCTCACGTTGAACTGTGCGCTGATGCTGGGCGGTTTCTTCTTCTTGTGCAGATGCAGCAGTGATTTAGTGATGCGGTCGTGGAGCGTCAGACTGCTCAGATACTTCAGAGACTTCACATCCAGCAAGTGCTGCACACACACCAAAACACATAACAATTATACAATTATATATCATGACTACTGTCTGCATTTGAGAGACATATACATTTAAGAAACAACCAACACTGAGTATTTCACACATTCAAGTCGTGAGGTTTACCTTAGGGAGGCTGGATTTGGGCTTGTAGTTCTTGTTTCTCCTTCAGAAAAACAGAGTTAGTCTGTACTGTCCAACACAGAGTGACTTTAAGCTTTTGTTTATCCGTTTATCTGAGACTCACATGAGGATTCCCTGCGCTCGCTCCAGCAGACGGTTGTTGACGGAGTTGACGAAGATTCCCTCGTCTTCATGAGCGAACGAGGAGACGCGCTCAGACCTCCAGCCACGACCATTACTGAGACAGACAATAATATTAATAAATGAATAAAGGAAATACATTACATGCATAAACAGCAAATAAAATGCAGAAAATATGCAAATTGTTTTTAATGGAAATTAATGTGTGTGTACATAATTATGTATGTGTGTTCATAAATGAGTATTTCATTTTTCACTGAGTACATTAAATTGGTCAATAATGTTTATAATGAATTAAACAATTGGAGTTATTGATTACAAATGATTTATAAAATAATATTAAAATAATAGGGTATATGTGGAGCTCTTCCCATACTGATAACCCTCCGGTGAACGCTTAATGTGACCTTTTTTCCATTTTATACGCTTCCTTTAACAGCATCGATGTTGTAATGTAATCAAAATACAATCAGTTAAATAGACTTTGGCATTCATTTAGTTGCTCAAATGTAAAACAAGTTAAAAAACAGTTTAAATTAAATCAATTATATACACTATATCCTGGACCAGGCCGTATCCTGAGCAGCTGCTGTGGTGGTCATGGAGGAGTGGAGAGCATGAGACTGATTCCTGCGCTCCTAGGACAGACGAGTCTTCGCTGAGGTCCAGCTTCCAGCCTCCGGCGCCTAGACTGCAGCTCTGCACAAGACGTTTGGCCAGTGGAGAAATGGTCGAACCCAACTGAGTCTGATTTCTCTTGATGTTTTTTAATTCTTCACTTTTGCCAAGTGGTGAAGTTTTCTTCCCTCGCCGCTGTCGCCACTGGCTTGCATGGTTCGGGATCAGTAGAGCTGCGCATGGATGGATTTGCTCTTCAGTGTTTGGACTCTCAGTAGTGACTATTGAACTGAACTTTAACTCTGAAAACTGAACTGACGCTGTTTCAATCGACTATGATCTTCTATGTGAAGCTGTGTACATTGTAAAAGCGCTATACAAATAAAGGTGAATTCAGTTGAATATGCTGTGGGTAAAATAAATGTTCATATTATAAGGACATGGCAGGGAGAAATGTTGTTTAATGCAGTGCTTCTTGCACAGTCTGAGACCCACTTTATATTGGATATCAGTGGAGATCGCTGATTTATAAAGAAAACAGACCTGAATTGTGTTGATTTTGTAATGGCATACAGTTCACCGGAAATGCTTGACCAAGGTTACTGACAAATTAAAAGTCCTTCTGCATACTTCTGCATATACTCTATTACACCTGTGCATAACAATGACAATGAATTTTTTTAAACTACGGTAAAATTTGTAATTTGATCTGTAGTACCATAACCCAAGCTGTGGTATTTAATTTATTTACATGTTATAAAATAACCATAATTACTTTATATGTTTAAATAAAACCTAATTTACTGAAGTAGGCCCACACGGAATCTGCGCGCGTAGAACTCCCGCAGATATTCAGCCCATCATTAATTCTGATTATGAGTAAATGTGTGTAAATCTATATTTATTCGGTTTTTAAATTAATTACAGTAATATTATTGACTAATATGAAAATGTTCATCTGGTATATGCACGATGCAGTTTGTACAGTAATATGTTCTGTCTTTTAGTAGAGATATATTATGACAGACTTGCTTTGTTTACCAAATAAAGTGAATCTAATTGGATTTGCATTTTAAACATTAAATAAAGGTTAAAAAGATGTTATTTTTTATTTCATATATTAAGGTTTTATTTTTGAAACTCCCAAAATAATTTAGCAGAAATCTGCAGATTTTTACTAAAATTCTTTGCAGAAATCGCAAAAAAACGTCCGCAGATTCTGTCTGGCTCTACTTATTACACCTGTACATAACAATGATAATGACTGTAATTTTAATTAAAAAAAAAAAACTACGGAAAATTTGTATTTGATCTGTAATACCATAATCCCAGGTTGTAGTACTTTATTTATTTACCTGTTATAAAATAACCATAATTACTTAATATGTTTAAATAAAAACCTAATTTACACATTGTGTACATTTATTACAAAAATACCATTTTATTATTACAATTTTATCACTTATAAATATTTCAAACTGTATATTTACTCTAAAAAGTATATGTGACATTACAATTATTAACAATTATTCAAAAACGATTATTTATTCTGAATTGATTAATTAAATTAAAACCCAGGATTTTATAAAGAAATAATAAAAAAATGTCAATTTAAAACATTATTTTCATTTACATTATTAGCGGCATATTTCAGGATAAATTATTTTATTTTATTAACCTGTAAAAGTTTTACTGTATCAATAAAATAAACATTAAAATAGCCACATTAATTATTAACTATAAAAATAAACTTGCATAAAAGCTCGGATTCACTTTTTCATGTATAATATATCTATAATAATAGGGCAGCACGGTGGGGCAGTGGGTAGCACAATCACCTCACAGCAAGAATATCACTGGTTTGAGTCTCGGCTGGGTCAGTTGGCATTTCTGTGTGGAGTTTGCATGTTCTCCCCGTGTTGGTGTGGGTTTCCTCCGGGTGCTCTGGTTTCCCCCACAGTCCAAACAGTAGCCTTGGTTTTACTTGGCCGTAGTGTATGAGTGTGCATGTAAAACTGTATGGGTGTTTTCGGGTGTTGGGTTGCAGCTGAAAGGGCATGCTGGATAAGTTGTTGGTTCATTCTGCTGTGGTAACACGTAATTAATAAAGGGACTAAGCCGAAAAGAAAATGAATGAATAAATGAATAATATATATGATTTATTTTAAACTACTAGTATTATTATTTCTTTATAAGACTATTACTTTAAAATTCAGTACAATTATTAATAATTATTAAATATTAATGCATTATTTTAGCTGCAATACTTTAAGTGAAAGCAAATGCGCTGGAAAATTATATTTACTTCTCCATTATATTTCAGGTTACTGTGTGTGTGTGTGTGTGTGTGTGTGTGTGTGTTTCTGCTATATTTACCTGCTGAAAGTGTTTGCCCCCTGCAGGTCTGAAAGTGGCGTTCGAGGGCTCCTTCTGCTCACACACGAGTCTGACATTCACAACACACACCGTCAGAGTCATAGTCAATGTTTATTAGCAAAAAAACTCCTGAAGCAGCCGCTCTTACTGTATCTGTCGTCTTTGCAGCGCTGCAGGATCTCAAGGCTCCGCTGGTGAACGGGGTGATGCAGAAAACTGAAACTGTCCACACTTTTCTGAGGCTGAAGATGAACATCAGAGCCTGGAGAAGCAGAGAAATGCAGAAAACATGCGAGTAAATCAAGAAGAAGAGCTTCATTAATGATTGATCACGCTCACATGTACGGTTTTTATTGGTGAAGATTGACTGTTTGTGTTTCTGCATCAGCAAAACCCTTTAATAATAGAGCATTTATCACTGAGATGTTTACTAACATGCAGACATGTGCAACTCTACTGGCCAATCAGCTTTCAGTATTTATTTTTATATTTAAATAGCTTCTAAACAAAATTATAATGATAATAATAGTGCTGTGTTTTTAATGTTTACGAAGCAGATGTGCTGTATTTTCAGTGTTTATAAAGCAGACGTGCTATATTTTAGGTGTTTATAGAGCAGTTGTGCTGTATTGTAGGTGTTTATAGATCAGTTGTGCTGTATTGTAGGTGTTTATAGAGCAGATGTGCTGTATTTTAGGTGTTTATAGATCAGTTGTGCTGTATTGTAGATGTTTATAGAGCAGGTGTGCTGTATTTTAGGTGTTTATAGAGCAGATGTGCTGTATTTTAGGTGTTTATAGAGCAGATGTGCTGTATTTTAGGTGTTTATAGAGCAGATGTGCTGTATTTTAGGTGTTTATAGATCAGTTGTGCTGTATTGTAGGTGTTTATAGAGCAGATGTGCTGTATTTTAGGTGTTTATAGATCAGTTGTGCTGTATTTTAGGTGTTTATAGAGCAGATGTGCTGTATTTTAGGTGTTTATAGATCAGTTGTGCTGTATTTTAGGTGTTTATAGAGCACATGTGCTGTATTTTAGGTGTTTATAGATCAGTTGTGCTGTATTGTAGGTGTTTATAGTGCAGATGTGCTGTATTTTCAGTGTTTATAAAGCAGATGTGCTATATTTTAGGTGTTTATAGAGCAGTTGTGCTGTATTTTAGGTGTTTATAGATCAGTTGTGCTGTATTTTGAGTGTTTATATAGCAGTTGTGCTGTATTTTCAGTGTTTATAGAGCAGATGTGCTGTATTTTCAGTGTTTATAGAGCAGATGTGCTGTATTTTCAGTGTTTATAGAGCAGATGTGCTGTATTTTCAGTGTTTATAGAGCAGATGTGCTGTATTTTCAGTGTTTATAAAGCAGAAGCGTTGTATTTTAGGTGTTTATAGAGCAGTTGTGCTGTATTTTAGGTGTTTATAGACCAGTTGTTCTGTATTTTGAGTGTTTATAGAGCAGTTGTGCTGTATTTTAAGTGTTTACAAAGCAGAAGCGTTGTATTTTAGGTGTTTATAGAGCAGTTGTGCTGTATTTTGAGTGTTTATAGAGCATATGTGCTGTATTTTGAGTGTTTATAGAGCAAATGTGCTGTATTTTGCGTGTTTATAGAGCAATTGTGCTGTATTTTGAGTGTTTATAGAGCAATTGTGCTGTATTTTGAGTGTTTATAGAGCAGTTGTGCTGTATTTTAGGTAATTATAGAGCAGTTGTGCTGTATTTGGAGTGTTTATAGAGCAGATGTGCTGTATTTTAGGTGTTTATAGAGCAGATGTGCTGTATTTTAGGTAATTATAGTGCAGATGTGCTGTATTTTAGGTCTTTATAATGCAGATGTGCTGTATTTTAGGTGTTTATATAGCAGATGTGCTGTATTTTAGGTGTTTATAGAGCAGATGTGCTGTATTTTCAGTGTTTATAGAGCAGATGTGCTGTATTTTCAGTGTTTATAGAGCAGATGTGCTGTATTTTCAGTGTTTATAGAGCAGATGTGCTGTATTTTAGGTGTTTATTTTAAGTGTTTATAGAGCAGTTGTGCTGCATTTGGTGTTGTGATGTATTTCCACTAACCGCTCCGGTTGTCTCTGTGCTGGAGTCCATGTCTAAAAGCCACGAGTGCCCTGAAAAAGGCCCGAATCACGGCCCATCTGAAGCTGGCGACAGGATCCAGACCCATCAGCCCACAGATAAAGGCCTTTCTGCTGCTCTTCAACAAAGACACGATGTCCGGACGCAGGTGATCCGTGTTCTTCTCCCGGAAATCCTGACGGCACAACAACACCTCATTAGGAGTGACTTACAGTTGTATTATGACACATGCATTGCTTTATTTACCTTTAGGATTTCACACACACACACACACACACACACACACACACACACACACACACACACACACACACACACACACACACACACACACACACACACACACACACACACACACACACACAAGCACAATAACAAACACAGACACACACACACACACACACACACACACACACACAAGCACAATAACAAACACAGACACACACACACACACACACACACATTATTCAAACAACCATACAAACAACTGTATTTTATATTCATTCTATTGCTTTATATTCATATTATGCATTTTTAAATCAATAATTACAGTGAATATTACAGTAATAATAGCAGTTTGTTATTGACAGAGTGTTGGGAACACAGTTTCTGTCCTGAAGGATGACATGAAGCATCTGCTGTTATAATCGACACATCTGCTGAAACGCCTTCAGTAAACACATGAAACACACACACGGACCAACAACATCTGCATGTGTGTGTGTGTGTGTGTGTGTGTGTGTGTGTGTGTGTGTGTGTGAAGATTTAACCCCCTGCCAAACATGTGCTCCAGATTCACTCACAACCAAGAGACTGAATCCAACCAATCAGATTAATCCTCAGAATTAGGTCACTGTGTGTGTGTGTGTGTGAACATATGCAAACGCTCAGTTAATCTCACACACACAGATATGAACATGCTTAACCCTCAGGATCTGTAAGACTGGTTTCACATTCTGCTCAGTTTTGGACCTACAGAATCTGAATAGACTGTGAATAAATGCTAATGTCTGTATTTTTGTGTTTAATCGCTGTATTAACACATTTTAATTGTTTTTTAATCACATTTCACTTTGTTTTCATTTAAAAATGGAGGAATACTCTGATATTTCATGTTTTATATTAATCATGCCAAAAATCTACAATGCTAAATATTGATGTGTTTTTAATAACCCTGAGAGATGTGATGAGAGTATATCACTGTGTAACATTAATAAGAACATATAATCATTATCCCCATTGGAATGAATGTAATTTAATATATTTAGTCAAAAATAGTTCATTAATAACCTAAATATATTTATGATAACCAACAACATTACTATTTTAAAGCTTTCAAACACAAAATCAACTGACTTGCATAAATATTCAGTTTTAGATGGAAAAGTGATCAATACTATATTTGTTTGTCAACAAGTGTACACACACACATATTTAATTATTAATAAAAAAATAATAAATATATTTTTATTTAATTTTTATATTTAATTTATTACTTTATTTTGTATTTTTTAATTACCATGATTGTTATTCGTATTATTTAGCTTATTTCATGCAATTATTTTTTTATTGTTGTTGTGTTGTTTGGTAATTACTGAAAAATTACTAAAATAATTTTTATTTGTTTTTTAAATATTTCCTAAATGATGTTGAACAGATTCAGGAAATGTTCACAGTATGTCTGATAATGTTTTTTCTTCTGGAGAAATTCATATTTGCTTATTTTGGCTAGAATAAAAGTAGTTTTTAATTTTTAAAAAATCATTTTAAGGTCAATATTATTAGCCCCTTTAAGCTATATATTTTTCGATAGTCTACAGAACAAACCATCGTTATACAATAACTTGCTTAAATACTGTAACCTGCCTAGTTACCCTAATTACCCAAGTAAAGCCTTTAAATGTCACTTTAAGCTGTATAGAAGTGTCTTGAAAAAAGAGAAAATAAATCCGTTATTAGAAATGTGTTATTAAAACTATAATGATCAGAAATGTGTTGAAAAATACTGTTTGAAGTGCAGTGAACATTAATAATGCGGATCTCTGTGTTAAATGTGTGTTTGTTCTGACCTTGACGCTGTATTTGACCTTGCCGGCGTAATGGCGGATGATGAACGCCGGCTCCATGACGGCTGGAAACTCCATATAAGCGTTTCCTTCGTGCTGCCGCTTAAACTTGTCCAGCAGAGTCTGATTGGACGCCTGCGGAAAACTACAACCACAACACACACATATTAATACACAATGCACACAGATTCATCAGAATATACAGATTATTTCAGATGTAACGCTGGGTTCACACCAAATGTAAATTTAAATATTTGTGTGATGATTACATACAAAGGCAATGCAAATGCAGAAATACAGGTGAATTTCCACCGGGTGGCACAAATAACACTGTATGCATGACACGTTTGCAACAAACAGATGGAATTCTCCTCAATTGCATTTCCTGCAGAAGTTGAACAAAACTTTGTGTGAGCCGAAAAACATCCTGTGAGTAATCTAGAGCCAGTGATGCAACCCACATGTTATTATCGCATAAAATGTGAACCCAGCATGAGGCTTTAGACATCAATATTTCATCACTACTGTACAATAAAAATCATACGATGGCAAAAAAAAAATTAAGAGCTTTGTCTCTGCATTTCGTCTGGTGAGTTTCAGTTGTTGTTTTGTCAGGTGAGTTTTAAATGCTGCGCATTGTCAGCTGCGTTTCGTCAGTGAGTTTGCGTGTCGTGTTTTGTCTGTTGCGATTTTTCAGGTGAGCTTTGTTTGCTGTTTTGTCAGGCTATTTTTGTTTGTCGTGTTTTGTCTGTTGCATTTTGTCAGGTGAGTTTTGTTAGGTAAGTTTCGTTTGCTGTTTTGTTAGGGGAATTTGTTGTTTATCGTCTATTGCATTTTGTCTGTTGCGTTTTGTCTGGTGTGTTTTGTCAGCTGCGTTTTGTCTGGTGCATTCGTCTGGTGCGTTTAGTTTTTTTTTTTTACAGTGGCGAGGAAAAACTTCACCAATTGGGGAAAGTGAAGAATTAAAAAACCTTGAGTGTGCTTTTTCTGGTGCGTTTCGTTTGTCACGTTTTGTCTGATGTGTTTTGTTTGTCGCATTTTGTTTGGTGCGTTTTGTCTGGTGTGTTAAGTTTGGTGGGTTTCATCAGTTGTGTTTTGTTTAGTTAGGTGAGTTTTGTTTGTTACATTTTCTCTGGTGTGTTTTGTTAAGTGGGTTTCGTCAGGTAAATTTGTTGTTTTTTGTCTGTTGCATTTTGTCTGGTGTGTTTTGTTTGTTGAGTTTTGTCTGGTGTGTTATGTCTGGTGCGTTTGTCTGGTATGTTTCGTCTGGTGTGTTTTGTTTTGTGCGTTTCGTCAGTTGCGTTTATTTTTTGTTTCGTCTGTTGCATTTTGTCTGGTGTGTTTAGTTTGTTGCGTTTTGTTAGGTGAGTTTTCCTTGTTGCATTTTGTCTGGTATGTTTCGTCTGGTGTGTTTTGTCAAATGTGTTTCGTCTGGTGTGTTTTATCAGTTGCGTTTTGGTTTTTTAGTGTTTCGTCTGTTGCATTTTGTTAGTTGAGTTTTGTTTGTTGCATTTCGTCTGGTGTGTTTTGTCAAATGTGTTTCATCTGGTGTGTTTTATCAGTTGCGTTTTGTTTTTTGGTGTTTCGTCTGTTGCATTTTGTTAGGTGAGATTTGTTTGTTGCATTTTGTCTGGTGTGTTTTGTCTGGTGCGTTCTGTCAATTGTGTTTCATCTGGTGTGTTTTGTCAATTGTGTTTCGTCTGGTGTGTTTTATCAGTTGCGTTTTGGTTTTTTAGTGTTTCGTCTGTTGCATTTTATTAATTGAGTTTTGTTTGTTGCATTTCGTCTGGTGTGTTTTGTCAAATGTGATTCATCTGGTGTGTTTTATCAGTTGCGTTTTGTTTTTTGGTGTTTCGTCTGTTGCATTTTGTTAGGTGAGATTTGTTTGTTGCATTTTGTCTGGTGTGTTTTGTCTGGTGCGTTCTGTCAATTGTGTTTTATCTGGTGTGTTTTGTCAAATGTGTTTCGTCTGGTGTGTTTTATCAGTTGCGTTTTGGTTTTTTGGTGTTTCGTCTGTTGCATTTTGTTAGGTAAGTTTTGTTTGTTGCATTTCGTCTGGTGTGTTTTGCCAGTCACAAAATGTTATTCGTCTGCTGCATTTTGTCAGGTGAGTTTTGTTAGGCAAGTTTTGTTTGCTGCGTGATATCAGGTGAGTTTTGCTTGCTGCATTTCATCTGGTGAATTGTTGCGTTTTGTCTGGTAAGTATTGTCTGTTGCGTTTTGCCTGTTGTGTTTCATCTGCTGTGTTGAGTTGTGTTTGTTTGCTGTGCTGAACACTCACTTGCACTCCTCGTCCAGCAGGTGGAGCAGTGCTGTGGGCTTCTTACTGATGAGGTTGATGCAGGCCGTATTATCAATATAATCGATCATGTGCCAGTTGATGCCCTCAGATCGATACTCCTCCTGATCACATAAGACATCAGACTTAAATCCTCTTCAACTTTTAATATTACATCTATTAACTTCATTTTACCATTTATTTATTAAACTCCACCCTAGTGTGCTGTTTGAGGATGACTAGTTTAAACTAAGTGACAATTATAGAATAAATAATAAATAGTAAATTAACTACTCCGACTTTTCTAAAGCACAAACATCAAAAATCTAACACTACTACAACCTGAATAAGAATAATTACTGTAAACCACCAGGTATGTTGCTATTGCAATGCTGCCACTGTACAGCAAGTCCTCCTCAGAGCAGATGTCCATGAGTGAGGGTCTATATGTACTAATGAAGGTCATGTGACGGTTGTTCATGTATTCTTCACCTGCTCCAGTTTAAAGACGTGCTGGTTAAAGTAATGCTGCAGCGTCTCGTTGGCGAAGTTGATGCAGAACTGCTCAAAACTGTTGTTCTCGTAGTCCTCGAAACCGAAGATGTCCAGCACACCAATGGACAGGATCTGAAACACACACACACACACACACACACGCATTGTCTATGT